>NC_135433.1:45460265-45760265 GCF_051991255.1 Vanacampus margaritifer
CTTTTGAGACGTAATATCATTTAACAGGTGTTTGGACATATAATTTACGTTACCATCTGCTTGATAAAACAAAAACGTGTTCATGTAATTAATATTGAATCAATTGTATTACTTGTACTTATGTTGCAGCCTGAAGCTTTCCAAGATCACAGTAAGTTCCATTTCTTGTTCTATGGTTATCATTATTCATTTCCTCATTCATTCCTCCTTTTTCATCAGTGGACTGCTTTTGTGGCAGCATTTAAAAAACTCCATACAAAAATAAAAACTCAATTGACGAATGTCTCTAAAAGCTTACTCTAAGTAATTATCCTGTGGCACATTCACAATCGCAAATCCATATGTGTTGGGCCAAGAATTAGGAAGGTTAAGATGTTAAAAATCGGCATGTGTGAACTCTGCTTTAGACTCATGAGATTTACTGACATCGCTCGTGAAGGTTTGAAGTTGTGACTTTTGAGGCATATTTTCCCCCAAAATTTTAAATGAAGTCTAAATTACACATTTTTTGGAACTTTTGACACTGGAGTTTCCACTGAACTCACTTATTATATTTAAATTAACAATGAATAAATACATAAATTGATTCATCACTATCATTTAATGCATTCATTTAGTTTCTGCAGGGTGTAAAAATGCATCTCTGCTTGGGTCACATTAATGTCCACTTAAGCGATACCTTTGACAAGGAGCTTGGCTGCTGAGGTTAAACTGCCAGCTTTGAACATGACAGTGCCCGAGTCATCTGTGGCCAGGTTCTTAAAGGTGAGTGTGTGGATGTGGCCCTCGCTCAGCCCTATCTCACTAACGGGGCTGCTCTTCAGCAAATTGCCGTCCAGCCACCACTGCACCTTGCCGGGCGCCTCGCCAGACAGCTGACAAGAGAAGGTTGCCCATTCCCCAACAAAAACGTCCACGGTCTTAAGACCGCACAAAATGTAGACTTCTTTAACTGTTGAGTGAAAATACAGATATAGGAACAACCTCAGGCTATATATTTTCTCTACAATGGTATAGGGGTTCCTGTTTATGACAGTGGAAACATAAACCAATTTTTAAAAAGGGGAAGTCAACCTTGAACATTTCTCGACAATAATATGCTATATGTGACCTCACTAGTCTAAATATGACATTCTGATTAATATTGCATTTGTGGAATATGAGTAATGAAGCAAAATCCAGCCATTTTTATCCATTTCAGGGGGCAGCCATTTTGCTACTTGCTGTCGACTGCTGATGACATCACAGTTGCTCAGGGCTCAGGCAACAGTCAATCACAGCTTACCTGTTTTCTGAAGCCTGAGTCAATCACAGCTCACCTGTTTTCTGAAGCTGAGCGGTGATTGGTTATTACCTGAGACCTGAGTCAATCACAGCTCACCTTTTTTCTGAAGCTGAGCTGTGATTGGTTGTTACCTGAGACCTGAGCAACATTGTCATCTTCAGTCAACAGCAAGTGGCAAAATGGCTGCCCCCCAAGATGGATAAAAATGGCTGGATTTTGCTGCGTAACTCATATTCCACTAACACAATATCAACCAGAACACCATATTTAGATTAGTGGGGCAGCATAGAACATATTATTGTCCCCAAAAAAATGGGGTGATGACTTCCCCTTAAGTATTTTGAAAGTACACCTTTAGAGGTGACCAATGTGACCTATGTAACCACAGTAATAAAGCCATCAATATTGGTATGAAAAACAGTTGTAAGCCATACAAAAAAATGAAAACGAAAAACTAGTTCATTATTGCGCCATTTGAAAACTCAAAACCTCTTATCTCTGTACAGTCATAAAACGAGGAACCCCTGTAAAATAACACCCTCTGACAGTAAAAATTTAACAACAAAAAAACAAAAAAAGATCAAACAGTATTTCAACACTCTACCTTGCACTGTCACAGAGGCAGTGGTAAGCTGATCTCCTGCGTCACAGGTGTAGTAACCATTGTCTTCCGTATCCAGGTTCCGTATACGCAGCTCTCGAATGCACCCATCCTGCCATAGTTCATACTTCTTACCAGGTGCAAGAACTGCACCTCCTTTCCTCCACTCCACACGCACTCCCTGCTTGGAGAGCTCGCAGCGGAGCGTGATGTCGTCGCCCTCGACGGCGTCCTGGTTCTGCAGCTCCTTCTTAAAGAAGGCTGGGGAAGCTGGTGAGAATTTAAAATAGGAGAATTGGGAGTAATATGTCAAGATGGGTGATCTGTTCTCTTGGGCTCTTTTAAAGGGGACAGACATTTCATGGAAAATGTACACTTTAATGCCAAATAGTTGGGTTCTGGGGTGCCTGCCGATCCATCAGGCATAAAATTACAACAACCATTTCAACTATTTCAGAAAATATATCAGTGAGGAAGCCCTTCTGCACTTCCAACCCACTAACTGTGTTTCTCCACCCATGATATAATCAGCCCGGCTGGGGGAAGATGCAGGGCAACTTTCAAGCGAAGACCAGGGACAAGACTGAAACATTAAAATGCAGAGTCACTATCATGAAGAAATCCCACATCCTACGGGTTATTATAGTTTGGGGATTTTCATTATAGTTAGGTTTTATTTATTTTTTATTTTATTTAATTTTTTATTTAGTTAGTTTAAGTAGTTTTAAGGGCGGTTCTGTTAGTTGTTTTAAAAAGAAGAAGTTGTAGTTATTTAAAAAAATCCTTACTTTTATTTAGTTTAGTTTTAGTATTAGTTTTTGTTGTGTATTACTTGTGTGCAAGATCTAATCAACTCCATGGTAAAATTAAAAAAAGTAACGCACTTCTTACCTTGCGTTGCGTTTTGGCTTAGTTAAATGAAAAAGCAGGTAAGCCGATGGGAGCCATTGGAGTCAAAAGTCAAGCACGCAAAATTGTCACCCAGGAAAGACATCATCTGAAGGTGTTTTTCTATTGGCTGCTGCTAGATGACATTACTTCTGTGCGACACACTTTCAAACATCCTTTTTCCGGTTAATATCAGAATAAATATAATTAAAATCACATTTATTAAATTAATTACCAAAGACAAAAACAAACTGAATTATTGTTAGTTTTGTAAACGTAAAATGTAGTGTCAGTGACTTTTTTTTTTTTTTTAAATGATTGTCGTTTTTATTTTATTTCATTACCCAATTTTGGGGGGGAATTTTACCTTTAGATATTTCATTAGCTTTCGTTAACTTAAATAACCTTGCTTCCCACACGAGTTTAAAACCCTTGCTATCACATCGAAGTCCAAAGGTAAGCAGAGCTGCATTGAATTTTGGTGGATGCACAGATGAGCCATAGCTCACAATGCTAGCTTCTGATAAGCAGCACATTGCTCTGTGAAGTAGTTAACACAGTGGAGTGGTATTTGTGTTTGCTGATGTCTCCATGTGCCACATACGCACAGTTCAGTGTATGAAGTGCTCCCTTTATGAAAATGCTTTTATTGTATTCACGAGTGCTTGCTTTCCCCCATCAGGGTATGTAAAGTGTATTATGATTGTTAATCCTTGAGGCAATTTGACAAAAACATGTTATTAAAATACCTGGGAACTGTTTTAAAATTGTGGAATTTTTTTTATACTATTGTTCCTTTTAAATAATCCACCATGTTTGATTGACAGGAGAGAGACATTTTTTTACTCAGGGTTTACCTTCCACCGTTAGGGTGACATCACACCGATCATCTACGGTTTCGCAGGTGTACCTCCCAGCGTCTTCGGGCACCACGTTGTGAATGCGAAGCTGCTGGAGGGCTCCGTTCTGCTTTAGGTCATACTTCAGACCAGCTTTGATGACCACATCGTTTCTCATCCAGGTCACAGTCACCTTGGGGTCGGAGATGGTGCAGGCCAGGGTAACAGTTTCGCCCTCTAATGCTGCCGTGTTATGTGGCTTCTCGACAATAAGCACTGGAAGGAATAGGAAAGTACAAAGTGATCATTCAGCACTTCAGTTTTGGTGTTGGATTTCCATTTGCCAAGTTGAATCTGGTTGTTTGTGCCCTTTTTACCTTTTGGTTTCTCTTCCACCAGCAAACAAGCAACGCTTTTTTCTTCACCCACAACAAAGGCGACATCTCCCGATTCGTCAGTGGTCACCATCTTAAGGGACAAGCGATGCACTCTGCCGTCGCTGCTCATCTGGTTCAGATCATTGTTCTGGAGGAGGTTGTCGGCGAGCCACCACTGCCCATTGGTTACACCAGCGTGAGACAACTCCACCTCAAAGACGGCGTCCTGCCCGGTTTGCATGGTGATGTCATGCAATTCCCGCAGGATACGCACATGTTCTGAAGACAAACAAGGTCGGTAACAAAGAACAATAATAAGAAAAAATATATATACAGAGAACCCCTGCCGATTAGTGTTTCGCTGTTCATCATGTTTATTTGTATATATTTTTCCAAAGCCCTGGCGATAGGAAACTAGTAACTGGTGTTTAGGAGGTTCTTTGCAAGACATTCACATGTATTGGTAGTGTGTGTGAAATAAATAAAATAAGACAAGTGGTGAAAGATGGTCTGATTTACCTTTCACAGTGACAGTAGCCGTGCTTTTCTTGTCACCAGTGTCACAGCTATACTCCCCACTATCCTCCGCTTTCAGCTTGTGAATGATGAGAGTGTGAGTAGCATCGCTCTGCTCTATGCTGTATTTCTCCCCGTGGGTGAGCAGAGTTGAGCCCTTCCGCCAAGACACCTTGCAGTCGGGGCTGGATGTCTCGCAGGAGAAAGTGACTTTTCCACCCTCTGTGCCCTCTTGGCTGCCCAGGGTCTTCTTGAATAAAACAGGCGCGGCTGTCGGAAAAGACCATAGCCACTTAGAATAAATTATATCTGTTTTTTCCCAGGTGGAAATATAGCCTTTATAATAAATAATGTCTAAACTAGGGTGACCTGATATCTTGATTTAGTTAGACACATATTGTAAGCTGTTTTGTGAATAACAATTCATTGAATCTCAATTTGCATGGAAAGTCAATGAAAAATAAGTCAACATATCAGATGAATAATAAACGTGCCATCTGAATTCCATCTTAAATCTCACCTTCCTTTAAATCCCGCCTTCTTGCACAGTGCTGTACTGTCATTGGACAGACTCACAAGAGTATTATTATAGTGGCACCATTTTCTTTTTCAGTAAGCATTGTGCTTGGTTGGTTCCCCAAAAAATGAACACTGCTTTTTTTGTTTGTAAATAAACACAAAATATGATCACCCTCTTAATGCCTAATATTTCTTTTAAAACAAAAATTATATAATAACTCACAGATAAACGTGCACAGGAAATTCTGTAGAGTGAATTTGACTCCATTTATAGTGAGACCAAATAGACTCAGTTTTAGAGTAATATTTACACTTGGAAGAGAGTAAAATACAGAATTGAAAAAATTAATAAATAAAAGTCACTCAAGGGTTGTGGAACAAACTCACGACCTTCAGCTTGGGAGACAGGCGACCCACTCCTGAGCCACACAACTCCTGCTTGTGTGTTAGTATATCGCTCGTGTCAGCTGGAAACTTCCTACGTCCAACAATGTTTTTGGTCTCCTCCTTGAGGTAAGCAAACAGTAGGAGGGGTGTAGCTCAGGCGATAGAGTGGCAGTCTCCCAAGCCAAAGGTCGTGAGTTTGTTCCTCAACCCTTGAGAGACTTTTATTTTTTGTTTCAATTCTTTATTTTACCCTCTTCCAAGTGTAAATATTAGCCTACTCCAAAACTGAGTCTATTTGCTGCCACTCTAGAGTCAAATTGACAGAATTTACTATGTGGGAGGGAAAATCTATATATATATATATATATATATATATTAAAATATCATAGCAGTTGTCAACAAAAAGGGTTAACACGAAAAATGTTAATCATTTTAACAGCACAACATTCATGGCATGTTAGTAAAGAGGGCCAAAACAAAATAGAACAATTATGTAACCATATGCTGATCATCAGAACCTAAAAATACTTTCAAATGCAATTTTTCGAAGGAAATGCATGTCTACATTGAAGGAAAGGAAAAATGAGTATAAGATGAGGAGCAACACGTTCCAAGAGTATCCACCATTCGGAATGAATGAGGTTTGAAATTCCAAAATTCGAAATATTTCCTTACCTCTGACAGTCAGGGAGGCCGTTGATGTGTGGTTACCCACTGAGAAAGTGACCATGCCCGAGTCCGCTGTGGTGACACCTCGAAGCATGAGCCTGTGTGTACACCGTTCTGTCTTAATAACATTCATCTCATTATTCTGTAGCGGGACATCCTGGAGTTTCCACTGAGCCGATGGCGCGTCCTCGTGTGAGACCAGACACTCAAAGTGGACGTCTTCGCCTTCGTGTACGACGCAGCTCTCCAAAAATTTCACAATGGACACCTCCACCTCTGCGCGAGAGATGAATGCATGATGGGTGAGGTGAGCAAGTGCTTGGCAAATACGTGAAGAGGAAGGTGTGTTAATATTGGTGATGGGATGAGTGACCAAACACAGAATATCAAGTGTTTGTGTCGTTAGGTAGAAGTGCTGGGAGAAGAGGGAATTCCACGCGTGTGAGGGCAAATTACATTTGAACATTTCAAATGTAGCCAAGAAAACAGAATCAGTGATGGTTGAATTCATGCTCAAGAGACGACAAAATGAGTCGAAAGGTGTGAAGAAAGAAGTGCACATGGGAAGAAAACCGACAAAGTGCCTACCCTGCACAGTGAGGGTGGCTGAGATCTTGTGGCTGCCCGTATCACAGGAGTATTCACCCGAGTCTGCCGCCCGCAATTTATAGATGACGAGCTCTAAGACCGTCCCCGCCTGTTTCAAGTGATACTTGCTGCTGGATGCCAGCACCATGTCACCGTGTCTCCAGATTACACTAGCTCCGGGCTTTGTGGTCTCACAGCGCAGAACGACACTCTCCCCTGATTGCCTCTCAAGGTTCTGCAGTTGGGTTTTGAAAAGAACTGGCTGGGCTAGAAACAAAGGAAATGATTATGTTTGTGATCTATGTTGCTTGTAGGAAGAAAAAAAAAAGAGAGTCAGAAGCGGGGTACACACACTGTCTGACATAGTCAGCAAAGGCCCATTATCTG
Organism: Vanacampus margaritifer; assembly: GCF_051991255.1. Lineage (NCBI taxonomy): Eukaryota > Metazoa > Chordata > Actinopteri > Syngnathiformes > Syngnathidae > Vanacampus > Vanacampus margaritifer. Next base: position 45,467,322 of record NC_135433.1, read on the forward strand.
AGATGCATAGAGATCATACCGTCAATCTCAAATGCTAAACATTATGATAATTGTTTAGATTGTCATGTGAAACTGAACAATTAAGTAGAATAATACTAATTCATGTTAAACTATCCTAACATTTGGACAATCTTTTAACTTTAACAACTGCGCCTTGGAGAAAGATGTGGCTTATTTACGACTTTACCCAATTCCAGGAGAGACAGATCCTCGTTTATTCTTAGCTTCTCTTTAATTCCCCAAAATCATGATTTACTGTAAACAATTTTTTAAATAAATTACATTTGTAAGCATTAACTTTTCACATTTTAAAATTCAATCTGCACACACTGAAAAATTCGGATGTGTATTCAGATATGCTCAAGCGCACGCCCTCATCATGCCAAAAACGTAATGTAATTCAATGAACACTTTTGAAAAGTTTAGTCAAATTTACGCAAACCAAAAATAACACTTTTGGGTGGTATATTAAACATCTCCGTTCTGCTGAATTAACGTAAACATTCACCTAATAAAATCTAATATTTCAGTAAAATTTAAATGCAGTTGCAGTACTTCACAAGGGGTAAGATGACTGCTGTGTCACTGGATTTACAGATGGAATAAACTTCTGTTTAGGGATGAGCAAGTACTGGACTGATAAACCACAATTTTTCAAGGTATCAGTGTGGCCCTTTTATGATGAGGAACTAGAAATGAGAAGAATAGAAAATTATCATTATTTTAATGCAATTTTAAGAAAACTGTTTTTTGGGGGGAAATTTTATGTATCAAAAATTCTAGTGGTATCGGTACTTGGTATGGGCATCGGTGACTACTCAAGAGTTGAGTACTCGTACCGGTATCGGACTGAAAAAAGAACATTCCTACTTAAAATTAAAGTACCACTGATTGTCACACCCAATTAAGTGGGACAAAATTTGCTGTCCGCATTTGACCCATCCCTTGAGGGAGCGGTGAGCAGCAGGAGGAGCAGCGCTCGGGAATCATTTGGTCAGGTGATCTAACCCCCCAATTACAAACCTTAATGCTAAGTGTCAAGCAGGGAGGCAAATGGGTCCCATTTTTATAGTCTTTGGTATGACCGGGCCGGGGATTGAACCCATGACCTCCCATTCTTAGGGCGGAGACTCTACCACAAGGCCGTTGAGTTTCTGTTGCATTGTGGCACTGATAAGTCACACATAACAGTGTCTACGCTGTTTTATCTGTTATTAAGTTCATCTCTCTACGAGTACAATAACAACATCTGACTGTTTTATTATGTGTGTACCCCATTTTAGACAAACAAGTAAACTCTTGATGGCAAGCATACCCTTCACAGTCACATATGCTGTGCTTTGATGGAAACCAGCATCACATGTATAACACCCCATGTCGTCTTTGTCTACATCGTGGATTACTAGCATGGCAGTGCGCTCAGTTTGTCTAATGTCATACTTGGAGCACGCACAAAGACCGAGTTCTTCTTTCCTCCACTCAACAGGAACGCCAGGTTTGGAGAGCTCACATTGCAGAGCCACGCTTTGGCCCTCATCGACTGTTTGGTCTATCAGTTCTTTTGTAAAAGTGACTGGTAGAGCTGATGGATAGAATGCAATGACCAGGAAATATGAATCGGGAACGGGGATGGTGAAGATGGGAAATCAGAGAGAGAAGATTAAAAGGCTGAAATGGGTAGCTTGAATCTGAGAGATGAATCCATCCTACCATTGACTTTAAGGGAGGCAGTGCTTGCTGTGTCCTCCCAAGAGCATGAATACGTTCCCGTGTCACAAGGTTTCAAATCAAAGATCTGTAGTTCGTAACGGAATCCGTTTTGTGTCATCTGGTACTTTTGTCCACAACTCAGGAGTTGACTTCCTTTCTTCCACTCGACAGGAAGTTCCGGCTTAGAAAGCTCACAGAGGAGAGTAGCACATTCTCCTTCGACAGATTCTTGGCTTTCCACTTCTCGGAGCAATGTGACTGGAAGTACTAGAGGCGAATGGAATGGATCATAAAAATTGGTCATGTGTGGAGTGATGGCTTTCACGTTGGACACCAGATGAAGACTCGTGCCAGTTCAAAAATACAACAGAAAACATTTGAACTTACCTCAAAAAGTGCCGGATTGTTTTACACAACAAAATTTCTCTTCACGACTTCACGCACATACAAGAAGATATGAAATTTACTCAGCCTTTCTCCAGTCTATCAAACACAGCACTAAATCCCATCTAAAGTCAGAACAAAATCGCAGTTCATCCTTTGAGCTCACGAGTCTTTGAGGTGAAGCATAATGTAGAAACTGAAGTCACACCTTTTTCCCTTGAATCCACAAAAGACCAGAGCCAGAAAAGATAATACCAAAAAGTGTGCACTGTACAGCAATGCCAAGTGTAAGACAAGCCATCAAAACCAATGCGGGCAAGAAAATGGCCAGCCATTAACATCCACATAAATGGGCATCCACTTGTATAGCGTATCATCATGAACAACTTGGTTTTGAGCATTTCTCTCAAGGACACTTGAGACCATGAGACCCAGACCTGTCCCCCGACAACCAAATCAAAATGTCAAACACCATTAATAAAAAAAAAGAAGAAAAAAAAGGAAAAAAACACACAAAAAAAAAAAAAAAAAAGCATATATACTGACATTACCTTTGAGTGTTTCATGTATCTCCTGCTTCTTCTGCTTATCTTTAGCAATTACCAATGTTGCTTCAGTTCCTTTGGCTGAAATGTAAACATGATTTAAGCACAATGGCAACAGTGAAAAATGTAAGGCCATCACCGGAGCAAAGCCGCAAGCTGAATACTTCTGTCAAACAAACAGCTGCATGCTGCCAGCATCATACCAAAATAAACACACATAAAAATGACAAGGGGAATACCCCACACCCAAAGCAGCATTTGACATAAAAGATACAAGAAAACCACAAATAAGCCAGAGGCAGAACATGAAGAAAACCACGGACACTTTGAGCCAAACAGCAAAAGCTAAGCCATAAAAATTATACTTCTGCAAATCACAGCAATGCATTACACTAATTCTTTACAACAAATGCAAAGAAAACCACCACCAACAACAACTAAACACCATTACCATCTACAGTTTCCTATATTTCCTGCCATTTCCTGCCACACATTAAAAGCTTTGGACTTTTCTTTTTTTCTTTTCTTTTTTTTTACAGCATAAATTTGTTGCATAAATACAGATGACAATTCACATGCAGCCAGTAAAATTGGCAAACACAAGAGCCCTGATCTGTAGATTTAAAAAAAACAAAAAAACAAAAGAAAGAAAAAGTTTGGCCATTGACAGTATTTCACAGCATATTTCAGCCATGATGTAACTGAGTATTTAAGATTGCAGATACAAATAAATGGAAATAAAATGAAATGAAAAAAGCAAACAAATAAACAAACAAAAACTACAACTGTTTAAATTCCAGACTGGACAAAACACATAAAGCTGAAAGCCACGTAAACATTAATACCTTCCACTTTTTCTTTACTTTCCAGTATTTTTGTTCCCACTTTAGCAGCAGGGAGAGAAGCTGGCGGCTTAATGGCTGAGAAGAAATAATATTGTCAACTACAGTGCTTCATTAACTTCAACCTACCTATTTGGTAACACAACAAGGGCATAACAGACAGCCAAGTCTTATTCATGCAACGTGCTATCAAGTAAACCACTGACAACCGAAAAGCTGTTCCAAACCAACTGCAGCCTGACACCAAAGGCCATTGAATAAAGTTGACATAAAAAGTCAATCTTTGCAACTCCCTACCCTTGATCTTGACACAGGCTGTGGTTTTCTGCTCCCCGCACACACAGCTGTAGTCTCCGCTGTCTTCCGGCACCACTTTGGTGATAAGCAGTTCATTCGCACACGCTTGCTGCTTCATCTGGTACTTATCTCCGTACGTCAGGACCTGCGGTCCCTTCTTCCACTCCACTGAGACTAAAGGTTTAGAAGTCTCGCAGCAAAGAGTAACCGTAGATCCTTCGTCGGCCTCCAGACTCTGCAGTTTCTTTGTGAAGGTCACTGGTTGGGCTAAAATATACAGATTATGTCCATCGGACATCCACAGTGAGCTGAGGCAGTGTACACCCTGGACTGGTCGCCAGTCAAAGAAGCTTTCAAACTCATAATCACACTTAATTTTGGAATTTCAGCAATAGCATTACTCAACATTTACCTTCAACTTTGTGCTCCCGAGTCTCTTCTTTCACGAGTTGCTGTTTAGAGATCTCACTGGTCTGTTGCAGTGTCACAACTATGAAATTAAACATTGATTTGTTGTAACCTCAGTTTGAAAAAACTGCTTAACGTTTTGACACAGAGCTACTAATGTTTGACAACATACAAGACAACAAGGACCTGCCAGTCATTCAGCCTCCATGCAGGATGTAACCAAGTAGACCAAATATGGTCCTCACTATAGGAACTAGGGCACACTAATAGAACAACTATGATGAACACAAAAAGTTGTCCTGCTAGTATGCCAGCTAAAGTTATCTTCAGCTGGCATACTACCGAAAGCAGAAATATATAGTTGTGGAGGACAGAAGTAAATAAATGTTTCTAGTAGGACAATGTCACCCTATCAACATGCCCCGGTCATTCTACTAGTGCGCTGATTCAAATGCTGGGGACAAGGAGTGTAGAAATTCATGGACCTTAAGATAGATATCAAAGATAACTGCTCATATGGTTTTCCACAGACCAAGTGTTCTTTAAAATATATAAAAGACAACTTACATGATAAAAAGACACAATAGCTAAGCCAAAAACAAAACACTGGGACACTTCCACAGACCACAAAAATGCACAGGACCGACTTTTTCTTTTCTTTTCTTTTTTTTTTTAAAAGCACATGGACATGGACTGATATTACCTTCTACTGTTTCGTGTATTTCCCGCTTCTGCTGCATTTCCTTACCAACTACCAACGTTTCTTCAGTCTTACTGGCTGAAATGCAATTACGACATAGAGTATAATAGCAGCAAACTGCCTCCACATGCGACCAGCACAAGTGGCAACGAAGAGTGCTATCTTCTCTCCATAAAAATACCTTTCACAGTTTCTTTAGTTTCCAGCCTCTTTGATTCCACTTTAGGAACAGGGAGGGAAGCCGCTGGCTTCATGGCTGAGAAGAAACAATGCTGTCACCTACTACTGCATGTCATTATAAATATAGGAAACAAAACTTCAATGCCAATACAACTTAAAGCCATAAAATTCACCATCAGGCAACCAAAAACAAAAATGATAATTATTATAATGTACATTTTTAGAAGAACAGAGTTAGATGGTTGTAAAAACAGACAACAATCTGCCATAATGAGATGTTTAAATTAAATAACACAAATTCCTACCTTTGATTTTGAGACTTGCTGTTGTTTTATCGTCTTCGCACACACAGCTGTACTCTCCACTGTCTCCTTCTGTTGCTTTATGAATAAAGAGTTCATTCACGGTTGCCTCTTGCTTCATCTGGTACGTTTCTCCAGACTTGAGCACCTGTCTTCCCTTCTTCCACTCCACTGAGACTTTTGGTTTGGACGTCTCACAGCAAAGCGTAACACTGGATCCTTCTTCTGCCTCCTGACTCTGCAGCTTCTTTGTGAAGGTGACTGGTAGGGCTGAACATTTTCAATTGGACAGCAACAAAAAATATGACATGAAATTAGAAAACATGACAAAAAAAATTATCTAATGAGGTGGGTCACCTCGTCGCATACCAAGTATACAGCAAAACCTCCAAAGTGAAAATTTAATCAGCTCTTACGACGCTAATTGACTACCAAGTTTTTAACCATTGTTTAAAACTTAACACTACATTTAACTGCCATCACTGTTACTCTTGTGGCAACATCATAAATAAAAAAAAGAGATGAAAATAAGCAAAACATTCTTGTGGCTACTATGCATGATGATGGTTTGACTTTTGCTACCTTTGGAGGCATATTTTGGGGTGTGAACTTCAAATTGTGCTATATTTGGGCATTTGACATTGGAGAGTGCATGTTGTGAGAAACGTAAAAAAAAAAAAAAGTACCTCAAACTTCATCCTACCTATAACGGTGATGTTAGCTGCAGTGTTGTTCTCTCCACACACACAGCTGTACTCTCCACTGTCTTCCTCTGCTGCTTTATAAATAAAGAGTTCATTCACAGTCGCCTGCTGCTTCATCTGGTATTTTTCTCCAGACTTGAGCACTTGTCTTCCCTTCTTCCACTCTACTGGGACTAAAGGTTTAGACGTCTCACAGCGAAGAGTAACACTGGATCCTACTTCGGCATCCTGATTCTTCAGCTTCTTTGTGAAGGTCACTGGTTGGGCTAAACATATTTTGAATTGGTTAGCAACCAATGATGTTAAATGACGTACATGTAGACATAATGTTCAATCTTCAGAATTATGGTGGACCAAAATTGCCAAAAGAATAAATAAATAAATAAATAAATACTGATATAAAAATTTGTGCTGTCAAAGTTAAAGCGTTAATTGATTAATTAAACAAAAAATTATTGCATTAATCATGAATTAACGCAGGTTAATCGCACTATTAATTTTAACCATAGATTATCCTTTAGCGTGACAGCGGGTAGCTACGTTTAAGGTAGCACAGGCTGTGTTTGAGCAATAAACATAATTTCATGCATTAGAGTAAAGCATTTAATGAATGTGTGCGTACCACATTTTGAATATTTGTTCATGTCAAAATATCGGGGTCATTTTTTTCCATTTTAAATTATGCAAGTAATTAACTGATTTGAAAAAGAGGAGGATAAAAAAATGTTGAAGACGTCCTCATAACATTAAATGTCAAAAGAATTAAAAATTGTAGATAAAAAAGGCTTTTTTTAATAAGCGATTAATCGTGATTAACCAAATTCTAAGATGTGAATAATCTGATTTAAAAAAAATTATAGTTTGACAGCTCTAATACAAATCTAATTAAAAAATTTAATACAAAAAATAATATAAATGGAAATATATTAATCAATAAATAAATATGCACTGCTCTCATATTTATTTATTTCATGCTGCAGACAATAGGTGGGTTTCTATCCACTATCCACAATTTTCAAGAATTGCGAAAAAGAAACTGAATGGAAACGCCAGAAATTCGAAAAAAAGGCCCAAAATTCACCAAAAAGTTTTTATGCTTGGAGAGAGTGGTTTTTGAAGCGTATCAAAAAAAGGAAAATGCGCATTTTGGCGATGGAAAGAGGTTTTGCGAATAAGTGACTACAAGACCGGATATACGTCGCACGTTTTGACCGATACTACATTACACGCACGTTTGTAGTTACAGTAAATGACGGATTATAAAGTAAGATATGTTTGTGGAGACGAAGAAACACGATTCTTTTTATAATTAATTAAAGAAAAAAAATACTAATGCCATTTTAGATGGCTTTATTACCATCAGCTCTTAATGTAACAACACATTTCACTTACATGCGGGAGGGAAGCCAACAAGATAAACTACTTCCGTTGAGTCTGTCAAAACCAACATTCCCACCTGGAACTCCCCATTGTCCCAAAGTTCCGTCACTACGAGAACGTCATCTCGCGCCGCATATTCGCAAAAAAAGATCGGATGGAAATGGGCATAAGTTGCATGTCCGTTTTGCGCATTTTCACAAAATTTGCATAAACATTTCGAAACATTTGGATGGAAACCTGACTAATGTCAGCATGAAATGCATAAGGAAATGTTATTCAAAGAGGAGGTGGTATGTCTTGTGTTGAACTATTCGCCAGTGTAAACTGCCATTAAAAAGAGGACTGTTCTCTCACTCAAACCAAGCAAGTCAGCGAATAAGTACTGTAAGCTTCGACGTCTTTCCTTTCTTTCTTTATTTATTTTTGACAGATTTGCAATCCCCCATACAGAAAAAATACTTGCTAGGTGACTTTGTATTCTTCCTACCTTTAATGGTGAGGCTCGCTGCAGTGTTGGTCTCCCCACACACACAGCTGTACTCTCCACTGTCTTCTGTCACCACTTCGCTGATGTGGAGTTCATTGATGCACCCCTGCTGCTTCATCTTGTACTTGTCGCCAGACTTTAGCGCCAGTCTTCCTTTCTTCCACTCCACTGGAACTAAAGGTTTAGACGTCTCACAGCGTAGAGTAACACCAGATCCCTCTTCGGCCTCTTGAGTCTGGAGCTTCTTTGTAAAGGTCACTGGTAGGGCTAAACATTTTTAAATTGGTCAGCAAGCACATTTTAGAAAGAACAAAAACATGGTGAGGTAAGGTGGGACTTTCAAAGTCATCGTTAAAGTTCTCTAAAACTAAATCTGCTCTTCAATGCTGATGGACTTAACGGTGAATACTAACTAAAAAATAAAAAGTACAGAAAAAAAATAATATATATAAATATATATAAAGTGATTTTTTTTTTTAAATGGTGGGGGGGGGGGAGTACTGCTATTGACCCTGGGAATATTGCTGGTAGCCTAATTTAGTGGCATCATAAAAAAATATAATAATAAAATAAAAATCCTCCAGGTTTTGATATCCTCTGAGGCCTACTGTACTTTATAAAATGTTTTTATTTATTCTTATTATTTTTAAATCATTCTAATTTATGCATAGACAGTACCTTATATACTGCACATAGCCTAATTACATTTTAAATAATGTATTTATATTTTTTATTTCTTAATTTGTAAAACTATTTTATGCAATTCAACATTAAAGCAAAATGTTTTGTCTCGACTTAGGGCCTACAAACAATTAGACTTACAAACAGCCTTTCAGAACTCATTTTTGTGCATTATATTTTAAAGTGGAAATCAACCTTAAACATTTCTTGACAATAATATGCTATATGTGACCTCACTTGCCTAAACATGACATTCTGATTATTATTACATTTGTGGAATATGAGATATGAAGCAAAATCCACCCATTTTTATCTGTCTCAGGAGGCGGCCATTTTGCCACTTGCTGTCGACTGAAGAGGACATCATGCGTTGCTCAGGGCTCAGGCAACGGCCAATTACAGCTCACCTGTTTTCTGAAGCTAAGCTGTGATTGGTTGTTACCTGAGACCTGAGCAACATTAATGTCATCTTCAGTCGACACCAAGTGGCAAAATGGCCGCCCCCTGAGATGGATGAAAATGGCTGGATTTTGCTGCTTAACTCATATTCCACAAACACAATATCAACCAGAATACCACATTTAGACTAGTGGGGCTGCATAGAACATATTATTGTAAAAAGAAAATTGGGGTGTTTGAGTTTCCCTTGAAAGATTCCACTGTATGAGAAACAATTTGTGACAAAACCCTCCTCCTACCTTTAATGGTGAGGTTCGCTGCAGTGTTGTTCTCCCCACACACACAGCTGTACTCCCCACTATCTTCTGGCACCGCTTCGCTGATGTGGAGTTCATTGACACACGCCCGCTGCTTCATCTGGTACTTTTCTCCAGACTTTAGCACCTGTCGCCCCTTCTTCCACTCCACTGAGACTCCAGGTTTCGATGTTTCACAGCGTAGTGTAAACCTGGATCCCTCTTCAGCCTCTTGAGTCTGCAGCTTCTTTGTGAAGGTCACTGGTTGAGCTAAACATTTTTAAATGATCAGCAACGAACGATGTCACGACATTACTGCAGATTATAAAACCAGTCGCTCTTATAAGACGACTATCAGATACACTGTTACTCTTTTGGTGGCATCACAAAAATGGAAGAATGCGCAAAACATCCCTGAACATTTAAACCTTGAGCACGCACCATTACTGGTGGTTATCGTTTGAGACATATTTTTCAAGAAAAAATAGGTTTAGTGAAACAATAAAAGTACAACTTTGGGGACATCTCACTTCGGAATTTCCACTTAATTCAAAACTATAGAAATCTTTTTTTAAGTGACTAAATCTTCCTCCTACCTTTAATAGTGAGGGTAGCTGCAGTGTTGTTCTCCCCACACACACAGCTGTACTCCCCACTGTCTTCTGGCACCGCTTCGCTGATGTGGAGTTCATTGATGCACCCCTGCTGTTTCATCTGGTACTTTTCTCCAGACTTCAGCATCTGCCGTCCTTTCTTCCACTCCACTGGAACTTCTGGTTTTGATGTCTCACAGCATAGTGTAACCCTGGATCCCTCTTCAGCCTCCTGACTCTGCAGCTTCTTTGTGTAGGTCACTGGTAAGGCTGGGCAGATTTAAGTAGAAGGTTAGGAACAGTTGCATTGAAGGAAACTGACATAGAAGTAGAAAAGCAACTCGTTATCAGTTGCTAAAAGGATAAACCAACAAGGACAGATTAGCCTATTTCTCCAATTGGTGGCCAGGGGTGTTCATTGACTCAATTTGGATAGGTGCTGGCATCTATTAGAAGAGAAACCTTTTTGTACAAATACAACTTTGGAATAATATGCCAAGTGAAATTTAAAACAAAATAAAAATGACAACTAGGGAAGGAAAGCAGAGAAATGACAAGTCACAAAAATACAATAATGGACACCTACAACATTGCGGATTAGAATGGCATCAAAGGGGAAGTCAATCTCCCAATCTTGACAATAATATTCTATGCAGCCCCATTAGTCCAAATACGGTACTCTGGTTAATATTGTGTTGGTGGAATGAGTTAAGCAACAAAGTACAACAGTTTTCATCCATTTCAGGGGGCAGCCATTTTGCTACTTGCTGTCGACTGAAGATTACATCAATGTTGCTCAGGGCTCAGGCAACAACCAATCACAGCTCACCTGTTTTCTGGAGCTGTTACCTGAGACCTGAGCAACAGTGATGTCATCTTCAGTCGACAGCAAGTGGCAAAATTGCCACCCCGAGATGGATAAAAACGGCTGGATTTTTCTGCATAACACATATTCCATCAATGTAATGTTACTCAGAATGTCATGTTTACACTAGTGAGGTCATATATAACATATTATTGTCAAGAAATGTTTAAGGTTGACTTTCCCTTTAAAGAACGAGTCTCTACATATTATCAAGATGTTGAATAACGGCATTTACAACATAATTTAATACTCATTTGAATTCATCTTAAGATGCTGTAAATGTGCTTCAACATGTACTGCTGTTTTGGTTAGCCACTGAGTTTGAATAGCCTGTATTGATGTATGTGCCATCATACCCTTGATCTTGACACTGGCCGTGGTTGTCTGCTCCCCACACACACAGCTGTACTCTCCACCGTCTTCGGGCTCCGCTTGGTTGATGAGTAACTCATTCACGCATGCCTGCTGCTTCATCTGGTGCTTTTCTCCATACGTCAGCACCTGCGCTCCCTTTTTCCACTCCACAGGGACTAAAGGTTTAGAGGTCTCACAGCGTAGCGTAACCCTGGATCCTTCGTCGGCCTCCTGACTCTGCAGCTTCACCGTGAAGGATGGCGGCAATGCTGCGCAGCAAAGATTACATGTCAAGCTCGGCATTTATACTGCATGGTCAAGTAACACAATTCCGATTATTTTATTTTTTTTGCTCTTAAGTGGCCCAATTAGGATATGCCTCAAAATGTAATGTATATCTTTATATTGCTACAGTGACTTGCACTTAGCAATATAAAGATACAGTGACAATATGAAAAAAACTGCTGCAGTGTGATGTGATACATTACAAACATGAATCAGTACCATTCACTTTTACGATTGCCGATGTCTTCTGGTCCCCACATAGACAAGAGTAGTCCCCACTGTGGTCCGTCTTGGCATTCCTAATACGAAGCTCACAAGAAGCCTCCTTCTGCTTTATTTCATACATCTCTCCAGAGGTGAGAATTGCAGAATCCTTCCTCCACTGAACGTTGGCTGTCGGCTTCGATAGCTCACAGCGAAGTGTCACAGTTTCACCTTCCTTTGCTTCTTGATTCTTGAGCTTTTCTTTGAAAGTGGCAGGCAGGGCTAAAACACAACAAATCATTACTTACACTATTTTAAATACTATGCAAAATACTGCACTTGTTCAAAAACTGTAGTGCCGTTGCTTGAATAGACACCATCTCCCAATTAATTGTCAGAAGGTGTGTTGAGAATCATAAAATCTAAAAATAAAAATAAAAATAAAAAAACACACCCCAAATAGAACACACTGTATATTATATTATTGGGCCCAATACCCAGTGTTATTTCAAGTTATCGGTACTCACGACGATGGCCAATACCAGTATCGGTTACTCTCTTGTGAGTAAGGCATTTTCAACACTTTGGATTGGTCAACAGTTCGTAAAAATAATACCAACACTTGTGGACTTACCAATAGTAAAGTTGAAATAAAAAAAAACATATTAAATTTTTCAAATCGTGATTCATGAGGTTTCCGCCCAACAGCAGCGACGTCTTACAATAGTCTATTTTTTGTGTGTGCATAATTTATATATTTTAAAGGTTAAGAGGTGGAGAAGCGGTGAAAATGAATTTCCATTAAATCCTTATGCCAGTGGTATCTCAAATGCATATTGATTGAAAATCTATATTTTCATATTATTTAATAATGTTTTGAGAAGACGTATAAAAATAAAAGATCTATCTTACATCAAATAAATGCCTCACATCAGACACCTGGTACCTTCCACAGTTGTATGAAAACATCTACCACCGTGAGACAAAAATGGTAGCTGATCATGATCACGAAATTCAGTTTCAAAATATCTTATCTAACCTTTAACAGTCAGCTTGGCCATGCTCTTGGCAGTGCCCACGTCACAAGTGTAGATGTCAGTGTCGTCTTCCTGGAGGTCTTTGACGGTGAGCGATAAGACGCCTTCCTTCTGGCTCATGTCGTATCGACCGCCAGCCTTCAGCTCCGTGTGCCCTTTGAGCCACGTAACCGCAGAAGGGCTTAGAGTCGTCTCGCACTGCAAGGTTACAGAGGTCTTCTCGTCAGCTTTGCTGTCCTTGAGTTCTTTGGTGAACTTATGGATTGGCTCTGTCAAAGATTGATAGTAAAAATAATTTTTTACAGTAACAAATAATCAGCGGTTTTCCAAGTGTGTGGTGCAGCAGCTTAAGAAAAATTAAGAAAATAGTCAATTTTTTAAACTTGCTAATGTAACTTACGTGACGCTACATTGTATCTGCAGATTTAAGGAAGCCACATTTGAGATGTTTGCCATTTTTAAGGCTACTTAAATAAAATTCAAGACCTCGCCTTTACTAAATATGATGAGATGGAATTTGTAAAATATTCTTGTTTTAAGGTTGCAGACCAAAGTAAAATTTTGAAGAATTTAGAATTTTGTATTCGCAAATTTTATACATATTTGTTTACATTTTGTTTTATATTGTACAAATGTATTTATTTTTATTGCCAATGTGTAATTTTTATTATTGTATTTTATATATATTTTTTTTTTACAGCATTTTATATATATATTTTTTTTACAGCATTTTATATATATTTTTTTTTACAGCATTTTATTTTTGGACCATAATGGAACTCATTAAGTTAAAGGTTATTAACTCTTTTACTGCCAGACGTTATCCAAAAAACAACCCCGACAGTGCCAGCCGATTTTGAGCATTTTAACTCATCTTTTAAGGCAAACAGAACATTTAGCAAACAGGTTGCAGTCTGTTTCATGTTTGAAAAGCACTGAAATTAAATATTAAGGCTTAATGTTCCATTAATATAACATTCTTCCATGCTTAATGTGTGAATCCTAACCCTAAGTAAGACGTTTTGTTGAATATTCCCTTAAAAAAATTTATGTTTAAAAATCGATTCCGCATATCGAATCGATTCGAGAATTGCGCGATGTATATTGCGCGCGTTATATTGCCGAATCGTTTTTTTTTTCTAACACCGCTAGAATACGTAAATAAACATTTTAAAAGAGTTAAATACATATACAATAAGTACAAAATATTTTATAGTAATTGCATACAGCTTACCTTTTTTTTAATCGTATGTGGCCTTGTTAAGAGCAATAAACAGTGGATTTAAAAAATAACATCTAGATGTGCAGCCTTATTTTTGAAAATTCAAGATAGAAACCTTTAAAAATCTGCTGTGTTCAGGTAAGAAATGGATGGATTTTGAGTGTCAAAGATGACAGAGTAAACAAAATGAATCTGTTAAGTACGTCAACTATTAAAATTGTTGACAGTATATGCAATCAATGTAATATGAAACCACCCCCATCTTAGAAAAAAAAAAGACCAAACCTAAACAATTTCATCCTCACCTTTAACCTCTAGCCTGGCCTTCGTGGTTGCCCCTCCAATAACCTCACAACTGTACTCTCCGGAGTCTTTCATGGAGACGTTGGAGACGACCAGCTTCATGACCCTCTCTTCCTTGATGACATCATACTTCTGGCTCTTCCTGATGGTTTTGCCCTCCTTTGTCCATTTGACAATGGAGGTTGACTGTGTCACCTCGCAGGTAAGAGTGGCATCTTCACCTCGAACCACACTGACATTCTCCAGGTCCCTTGAGAGTGATGAAGCTTTTCCTGCAACAAATATTTTGTCACTGTGATCTACAAAGTAGCATTGATTTGTGAATGTAGACACAAGAAAAGCAATTCACCTTCAACAGTTAGTGTTGTTTTGGAGGTCAGATCTTTAATGCTGAAGACCACATCTCCGGCATCAGCAGGGGTGACGTCCTTGATGGTCAGCATGTATTTCCGTCCTTTGCTGTTTACTTTAAAGCGGCCTCCGTTGGTAATGGTTTGGCCATTAAGAGTCCAGGTGCACTCGTCTGTGCTCTCGCGAGACAAGATGCACTCGAAGTCGCACGTCTCACCCTCGTTCACCTCAGCCGACTTCAGCCATTTTGTGATCCCGATGCCGATCTCTAGGGGGGAAACCAAGCAGAATCCAGTTTCCCACTTTTAAAAATATACTTCAATCAAGCAGTGTAAATCCGGCAAAGGTTACTGTTATTGTGTTGGTGGGCCACCCTCAGAACAAGACCTACCTCTTACAGTGACCTTTGCTTTGGACACCTCAGTCCCAAGATCACAAGTATAATCCCCCGCGTCATCTTTGGTCACATCCTTGATGATCAGTCCCAAAGATTTGCCCGTGTGAAGCAACTCATATTTTGGTCCAGCTTTCAATGGGTTTCCTTCTTTCCTCCACGTGGGAGAGACCCTAGGCTTGGACGCCTCACAAGCCAGAGTAATGGAACCTTTCTCTTCACCAACAACATCATCCAGAGACTTGAGGAAGAGGGCAGGCTTTTCTGGAGGGTTAACCAAGTAAAGAGCAAATTAATAGGTGGCAAATCCAGATCCAGAAATTAAAACCCTGCCACAGTTTGGGTTTAGCCCCAGGTGCTAGCTAGCTAGCTAGCTCCTTAGCTAGCTCCAATGGTGCTCGTTTACCTCCTAGGGAGCTAGCTAGCTAGCTAGCACCAGAGGCTAAAGCCAAACTGTGGCAGGGTTATTAACTTTCTGGACCTGGATTTGACACCTCTGAATTAGCGACGATCATATGTGTCATAATTACACCATATTCAATCATGCAGATTCTTACCTTTGACCTTAAGTGTGACCGACTCCTTCACCTTGCGGACGTGAATGGTGATAGTCCCCCCATCCTGAGGGGCCAGGTTCTTAAGTGTGAGCTTATGAACTTTCCCTTCATGGGTTATGGTGTTGACTTCATTGGTGAAGAGCGGCTTGTCATTCAGGAGCCACCGCGCCTCCTCGTCGGCGTAGTTGACCTCGCACGAGAACACTGCGTCGCTGTCTTCGTCCACTTCTGTGTCAGTCAGGTGCTTGGTGAATTTAATTTCACGCACTGAGAGTGGAAAACAACATTTAGTAGATGCACTTGTAAATATAGTATTTTCTTTGGTAGGGTTTCCCAATGTTTAAGGCCCAAATTAGACATTTTGGTTCCTCCCTGTAATTCAAATCACCTTCAACTAGTAGATTGCCTTTCGTCGTAGCAGGTCCGGACTGACAGCGGTACTCGCCACTGTCCTCTTCAGTCAGCATATGAATGGTGAGTTGAGCCCTCGTAGCGTCTTGCTTGATGTTATATTTGTCCGATGCAGCCAGCGTCACATGTTCTTTTAACCACTGCACTTTGTCTTTTGGCGGGACGGAGAATTTACAAGTGAGGATGGCGGAGCTTTTTTCCTTGGCCTTCACATCTTTGATGGGCTCTGCAATCTCAAGCGGCCGCTCTGAGCATAAAGTAGATACAATTAATAAGCTTTACACACAGATGTGGCATTAATGAGTTATTATGGAGTGTACACACACTTGCAGTACCTTTGACTGTAAGATGGGCTAGTGACTTGCTCTTGCCGGCAGTGAACTGCACGGGTCCCGTCATGGACGCGTTAGTCTTTTTGAAGGTGAGACGATGCATCGTGCCCTCTTTCTCCATCTCAATATCGGCGCTCTCCTGCACGGCGACACCACCGAGAGTCCATATGGGCGGTTTCACCAGTTCCATGCTGATCTCAACTTCGAAGACAGCGGCGAAAGGTTCCGTCACCTCGACGGAACTCATCTCCCGCACGATGCTTATGGACTGCTCTACAAGCGTCAAAAAAAATAAATGATGAGAGCATTAAAATACAAATCTGTGAGATGAGTTCATAGTAAAAGTAATTTCCTCATTAATTCCAATATACTTGTGGGTCAGGGTAAAAGTCTCTGTTGCGGCTATCCTGTGTGAAGTTTGCATGTTCTCCCTGTACTTGCATCGGTTTTCTCTGGCTTCCTCCCATACTCATGTTCGATAAATTAAAGACTCTAAACTGTCCAAAGACGTGAATGGAAATGCTTGTCTAGCTTTATTTAGGTATTCCCAACCCTAGAGAAAATACAAGTATGCAACTAAGAATATTTACTAATCTTCCTGTGGAATGTTTCCAAGAAATTAGAAATTAAGAAAAAAACAAAGAAAACATTCCACCCCCTTTCAACTAAGGGTGGGAACGCTAATGTTTTTTTTCAAGCTGTCAAACGATTACATTTTTTAACCAGATTAATCACATCTTAGAATCTTGATTAATCAAAAATAATCGCTTAATTAAAAAGGCTTTTTTTATCAAAAAAATGTTGCCCGCCAAATTTAAAGAGCACCTGTTTTGTGTTCATTTTTTCGACATTGGTACTTTTTGAAATTTGTGTTGACACACTATTGTAAACCAGGTAGCCTTGCCACTTTAATAAAAGTCAAAGTGTGAAACATAAATTCTCGCTCTTCCTTGAGTTCTGCAATTGTTCTAAAAAGGTACCAGTGTTTTATATGGACTATGAAATGTAAGGCGATGTAGGAATCAAAATCGTAGGCCTCTGAATCGGAATTGAATTGAATTGTAGGCCTCTGAATCTGAATTGAATCTTGAGGAACACATAGATTCCCACTTGACTTGACTTTCAACCCTGCATAATGAACATTGTAATCTTCAGAGGGCCAATTAGTTTATTCCTCATTTCACTACTACAGTCACAAAAAAACCTACGGAAATATCAATCTAGTAATAATACTTAAAAACAATAGCAAATACCACTACCAAGAAAATTCACAACCCATATGAGATCATTACTGTACGTGCATGGCACATCACACATTATTCATTAACGTGAGTCCTACATTAAAGATTATTTTTTTATCTTCAATGTCAGCACTTTGTGTTCAATCAAAATCAATCAAACATGTGGAAACACACTGTGGGTTACAATGATAACACAGTTTGGCCACAAATTCCATTTCTGTTTGAAAACAGATGCCTGAGAAACACGTGTTGACTCTGGTGGCTTATTTCCTGTGCATGACCTCTGCCCTCCTATTGCGTTACCTTCCACAAGCAGTTTACAGGATGTCTCGTCATCAGAGGCGTCGCACGTGTACGTGTCTTCGTCTGCGGCGTCCACGTCGTTGATGGTGAGCTTCCGGTACACATCTACACTTTTGATCTCATATTTCTTTCCGTCTTTGAGCTCCGTCTTGTTTTTGAACCACTTGACTTGGGCGCTGGCGCGGGACACTTGGCACTCCAGGTGGCCACGGTGCTTGTATATGGCTATCTTATCCCGGAGTTTCTTCACAAACTTGACGGGCAGCTCTACAGCAAATGAATTGCATTTGATCATGTAGGCGGATGAGGGAATTAAATTAGAATATTTTTGGAAAGTTCATTATTTCAGTAGTTCAATTCAAAAAGTGAAACTCATACAGATTCACAGGCTAACTCCTACCTAGTTTCTATATTAGAAAGTGATTGTTTGTTATGTGATATTTAAATACAGCTAGCTAGCTTGACAACTTGACCCCAGTCTCCACAAACATATGCATTATTATTAAATGTATTACTGTTAAATTTTGATGCGGACGTGTCTGCTGCGTTGCGACTGGAATTCCCCCAGTACAGGCTTTCCAAGTGAGGATCGCGCGTTAAAAAAATTACTAGTTTCCAGTCGCAACGCAGCAGACACGTCCGCATCAAAATTTAACAGTAATAAATTTACTAATAATGCATATATTTGTGGAGACAGGGGTCAAGTTGTATTTTACAATTTTAAAAATATGACGAATTTCACAAGTTACTTCATGTTAAAGATTATATAGCTCTTAATATGAATAGAAACTGAGCTGAGCTGTCACCAACGTCTTACAAATGCAATTATGCCACCTAGTGGCAGAAAAATGACCTCAACACAAATCAACATCACACTTTGAAGGGGAAAAAAACATGGTTTGATATGTCCTCATGAAACCTCTTATATAAGGATATGCTGTTGTCCTGAACTGTTGTACAAATCCAGGTGCCCAACAATTTGTAAATAAAGGGCGGGATCAGCCTGGGAACTCTTCCTTGTTTATACTACAGCCTTCCCTGCTTTGCAAAACATGTTTTCGAAAGTGTCTGAGAAAGGGCTTTGCTAGCCCGGTTTCCCACGCTAATGAATAAAAGACGGACCGGCACGCGGTCCCGACAGAGTCAGCTGCGGAACACGTACGATTGCCCAGCCGTTTTGGAGCTCGTTCTACCCGGACCGTCGGCTCTCCGGTCTAGTGTCAAGGTAAGCGCTGATGATCATCATATTATGCTGCTTAATGTTGTAGTGTATTGATTGCTGTTTGCGGGGAATAAAATGTACAATAATTCTAGCAAAGCAAGTTGTGAGTATTTCTGTTTGCGGGGAATAAAAGGTCAATTCTAGCAAATCGAGTCGTGACTGTTGCTGTTTGCGGTGAATGAAAGGGATAATCATTCTAGCATAGCGCAGGTGTTGATTACTGTTTGCGGGGGATAAAACGTACGATTATCCTAGCACAGTATAAATGTTGATTGCTGTTTGCGGGGAATAAAAAACACGGTTATTCTAGCAAAGCATATCAAGTCTCTGTGTATTCATTGTTGCCGCCGACCACTCACGATCCTGCATAAAAATATAAAGGTGAAGTAGTGTTGTACAGTACAGCACCTTTTACACTTTTACACCTTTACAGCTGCTTTTTAATTTTAACTAATTTTTACGAAATTACTGTATCAATGACTAAAAGATGCAGCCATATTTCTATTAGTTTAACACTTCTTTCCACTTTTATGTTAACAAGATATGAAAACTTAGAAAGAAATATTTATTGTACATTTCATTGTATATTTATAACAGAAACCGATATAAAATGTGCGATTAATCGTGAGTTAACTATTGAAGTCATGCGATTAATTACAATTAAAAAATGGAATCGCCTGACACATAGGACTTTTTTTTGTGTGCATACCATTGAAATCAAAAGTGGGTTTTTCAAATAAATGAATTTTTAGTTCACCACTAGATCGCACTAATTACTACACACTATGCCTTTAAGGTAATGTTGTGGACAAAGAGGAAATATCTTACCCTTGTACCAGGTGATGGCCGGTTTGGGCACTCCTATGGCCTTGCACGCCAATTTAAAATGATAAAAATCATTACCTATTTCATTTTCTAAATTGAAGCACTGAAATAAAAGATTTTTCCATGATGGTCTTGAGATGCATTTGTACTTTGGCCTGTTTTAGTTTGTGTCAGTGTCTGTTTTTAACCTCCATGCAAGTTGCAAGTAGACTTGAGTCAATTTTCTTGCAACGTGACATATACAAAAAAAACAACAAGAACAAACAAACATGCAATAAATATACTATGTAGAAATATATTGTTGGTATATTTACCTTTCACCTTCAGTTGTGCAGTTGACGAGGCCCTCTCAGCTGTAAATTTAATCTCACCTATATCTGCTGGGGTCACACTTTTAAATAGCACCACATAGGTCCTGCCTGTGTTTACAAAACAGATTTTTAAAAAACATATATATATTTTTTTAAATCAACATAACTGTCATCATTACGTAATTAAACTTAAGCATAGTACAAACATTTTTAGCATCACAACCGATTTTAAAATGTGAGAACCCCCAAACTCAAAATACTGTTTTTGGCTTTTTACCTTCTTGTCTCATCTTGACGTTGTCACTGACTCTGAGTTTGGAGTTTCCCTTGTACCACTGGCACTCCACCTCATCGTGTGAGACCTCACAGACAAAAGCAGCGCTCTCCTTCTCCATCACCTCCACATCCTCCAGCTTCTTCACAATCTTAACATCTCTGGCTGCAGCGGATACCACTTTTAGAATGTTTTGACTTATAAACGGCGTCAACGTTGTTTAGATTATGTGCGACTCACCATGAACGGTGATCTTGGCACAGGTGTTGTCGTCGACAGTACGACAGATGTAAATGCCTGCATCTTCGGGGCCACATTTGTTGATGATCAAGGTGCGTTTTCGTCCCAAAGAGTGAATGCCGTAATTCTTCCCTGGTTTCAGTTCTACATCATCCTATAGAATATATTTACATTAAATTGAACATTTAAAATATGTCAATCAAACCCGGTGTGACTTCTCACCTTTAACCATTTTACATCTGCATTTGATCTGGATACTTCACACTCCAAAGTGACCTTCTCCTTTTCAGCTACGCTGATGTCCACAATAGGCTTTGAGATCGTAGCAGGAGGTTCTATTGAATCATGATAGTTTTGTCCCAATAAGGTCACATAAACTGGATTTGCACTATAATAACACACTGAATAAAACTACAGAAAAACTATTGATATATGTATGATCTAAATTTGCACTTGATGAAGTGGGCATGCACTCCAGAAACACAACTCATTGCATACAAGCCATTACTGTTTAAAGAAACACTTTTCTAATATGTCTCCTTTTGTGTACCTGTAACAATAAGTTTGCAGGAAGTCCGGACGCCTTCCGCTTGGAAGCCGATGGTTCCCGCGTCCTCTCTCGTCAGGTTTGACAAGGTGAGGCTGTGCGCCTTTCCCAAAGCTGCGATGCGGATATTGGGCCCTGATTTCAACCTGATGCCGTCCCGGGTCCACAAGCCCTCGACATCAGCCTGGCTGAGCTCGACCTCAAGACTTACCGTCTCTGTCTCATGTGTCTTGGTTTCTGTGAGACCTTTGATCAGCTCTACTTTCTTCACTGGGAAAGAAATTTATTTTATTAGTAGAGTGAACCCCTGTTTATCACAGGTGATACTTTCCTGACACATCCACAGTAAATTGTACTTCATTTATATAGCGCTTTTCCACCTTATAAGGCCCTCAAAGCGCTTTATATTTGACTACTTATTTAACTAGTGATGACGCAGCATCAGGAGAAACTGGGGGTTCAGTATCTTGCTCAAGGATACTTCAACGTGGTCACAATGGCATTCTGTTAGTTTTTATTAGTTGTTGTTATTTAAAAACTGCTTAGTTTTAGGTTTTAGTTAGTTTCAATATTAATCTTTGATTTAAAAAAACTTGTATTACTTGTGTGCAACATTTAATAAACACCATGGTAAAATGAAAAAAGTAACACATTTCTTACCTAGCGTTGCATTTCAGCTGAGTTAAATGAAAAAGCAGGCGAGCTGAGCCATTGAAGCCAAAAGTCAATAATGCAAAATTGTCGCTCAAGAGCAACGTCATCTGAAGCTGTTTTTCTATTGGCTGCTGCTAGATGACGTCACTTCTGTGTGACACACTTTCGAATGTCCTTACTCCGGTTATTATTGAAATAAATATACTTAAAATCGCATTTAAAATCAATCCCAAAGGCTCATATATTAAATGAATTACCAATACTAAAACAAAGGACATTTTTGCTATAATAAAAGGTTAGTTTTAGTTAGTTTTGTAAACATAAAATGCAGTTCCAGTTCGCTTACGTTTTTTTAAAAAGCTTTTTCATTTTTATTATATTTTGTTAACAAAAATTTTGGGGGGAATTTTTGTCTTAGTTATTTCGTTAGTTTTCATTAACTAAAATAAACTTGGTTGGGAGACAACCGCTCTACCACTGAGCCACGCCGCCCCCAATGTAGTAGGTGAAAATCAATATGTATATCCCTGTTGCGAGGCCGATATTTTCACAAGTAAATGTAATGTAATGTATTAATTTTTTAAAATATTTTTTCACAAATTATACATTTTGCTAATCTACACACATGGGTGTTATTTAAACAAAAATAATTAATGACCAATCTTAAATATTGAAAATATGAGGCTGCAATCCAATGGGCACGCTTTCATACTTACTCTCAACGATGAGCTTGGCCTGGGTTCTGTCGTCGAGTGTTTCACATGAATAGATGCCGCGGTCGGCGTAAGTTATGCTCTTGAAGACCAGCGCCTGCTTGGCGCCGTCAGCTCGGACCTCCACGCTCGCCGAAGTCTGCAGCTTGACGCTGTTTTTCATCCAGTGCACTTCGTCAGATGGCATGCTCAGCTCCACCTCCAGCTTTACCTCACTCTGCTCCTCCACCGTCAGGTTCTCCAACTTCTTCTTAAACATCACCGGCTCACCTGATTGGCAAAAAAAAAAAATGTTTCGCCAATGCTATAGGGGATTTAAAAATGTGGCATTTTACAATTAAGTGGGACCTCCAAAGTGGAATGCACCAAAATGGTAATATAGTCAAAATAAAGAATTACTTCACAAGCGTGTTCAGCTTTTTCTTTGTCTCTTTTATGTGATGCTATGGCTGAAGAGTATCAGTGATGGCACAAAGCATTAAGTGTGTGTTGAAATATAGTAAAATTAGAAGTGCACAAACCATTACATGTGGTATGACTAATTTCTATTAAAATGCTACTTTAGAATTGAATGTACAGTTAATTCAGACAAAAATAGGAAAACATGGGTTCCCCTGGGAATGTGCTTTTCCTACGTTGCACTTGAAGCGTCGCCTTGCAGCTTTTCCCTTCGGCGTCCACGCTAATCTCCCCCGCATCCTTCTGGCTGACAGAAGTGACGGTGACCGAATGGCTGTTGCCACCATGCTCAATCTTATACTTGGCGCCATGAGCGATGGGAACATTATTGTGGAACCATTTGACATGTGCATCCGCCGGGGTGACGGCGCACTTAAATATGGCATCTTTGCCCTCCATTGCGGCCACGTTGTTGAGCTTGGAAGTCAGCCTGACGGATCTGGGAGCTGAAAGGAATGACTGGCATGAAACTAACACAATGACGACATGGAATGAAATACAGTACCTCCACATAAGTATTGGAATGGCAAGGTCAGTTCCTTTGCTTCTGTTGTATACAGAAGGCATTTGTATTTCAGATCAAAAGATGAATTAGAGAGAGAGAGAAAAAATCATTATTCCAGCTCTTATTTCATGGCATTGACATATAGATGTGTGAAACAACTCCAGAAAGAGCACATTTTGTTTGAGGCCACCCACTTTTTAAGATTTGGAAACAACAAAAACAATTGAATTGACCTTGCAGTTTCAAAACTTTTGGAGGAATTTAACATTTGATCCCGTGCTGAATTTGTAATTCTGCTCACTTGCTGTTATATTAGGCCTCTTAAAGGGGAAGTCAACCTTAAACATTTTTGGACAATAATATGTTATATGTGACCTCACTAGTCTAAACACGACATTCTGATTATACATAATACTGTATGAGTTATGCAGCAAAATCCAGCCGATTTCATCCATTTCAGGGGGCGACCATTTTGCCACTTGCTGTCGACTGATGACATCAATGTTTCTCAGGGCTCAGGCAACGACCAATCACAGCTCACCTGTTTTCTGAAGCCGAGCTGTGATTGGTTGTTACCTGAGACTGCGATGAAATTCTCACTCAACAGCAAGTGGCAAAATGGTCGCCTTCTGATATTGATAAAAACTGCTGGATTTTGATGCTTAACTCATATTCCATGCAATATTAATTATTAAAAAATAAGGGGGTTGCAAGGTTTGCATGAAAATGTACTTCAGGCTTATAACTGCGAGCCACTGCATTAAACAAACAGTTTGCAATCTGTACCATGTTTGAATAGCATTGAAATCAAATTTTAAGGCTTAATGTTTGATTAATATAACATTCTTCCATGCTTACAGTGTGAACTCTAACTCTAATTAAGACAGTTTGTTGAATATTTCCTTCAAAAATGGATCTTTAAAAAACGATTCAGCTGCATATCGAATCGATACGAGAATTGTGCGCTGTATTGCAATATATTGCCGAATATTTTTTTTTTATCACCCATAGTTAAGACCATAAGGTCACACATTTTCACATGGGATAAGCTTGAGCCGTTCACAGCTGTGTACTCGATCTTTCTTGCATCTAGTAAATAGTTCAACTGAGAATATGCAGTCACCTGGTTGTTATGATTATTATAGTGAGCATTAAAGATAAAAGAACCAACGAAAGTTTCCATCAGAACTGTACATTGCAAAGTGTCCAATTTTATGGCTGTTTAGTTATCATAGTAATAGACGAAATATCAGTCAAAACTGAACAAAAAATGCACGATATCAAAGTTATAAAGTCGTGTAAATGTTATTGAGTTATGCCACAGACCAGTCAAAAAACATGTCAAGAGATGTCAAGGATAAGATTGTAGACCTGCCCAACGCTGGAATGGAAAGACGGTTAAGAGTGACAACTCGGTGGCATTATTCCATAGTGGAAAATACACAAAATGTCCATTGATTGTCTGTGACCTCTCTGCAAGATCTGACCTCGTGGAATGAGGATGATCATGAGTAAGATAAGGAAGCAGCCTCAAATTACAGTACATGGTAGGAATTTGTTAATGATTGGTCAACAACCTCAGTCACTAAGAAAACAGTCACAGTCTTTTCCGCTGTGCACCGGTCTTTTTCAAGAATTGATTATTTTCTTACAAATAACTCTATTGCTGATAAAACTGTTACAAAAATACATCCTATTATTATTAGCGACCATGCACCAGTCTCCCTTTCCCTACAAGTTGATTATACCTTTAAACCACCACCGACATGGCGGTTTAACATCTCACTGCTAAACGACGCAGAGTTTGACAAAATTATAAGAAAAGAATGGGCAGACTTTTTGGAAATAAATGACTCTCCAGACCTATCGCCATCTCTTCTCTGGGAAACTGGGAAAGCAGTAATTAGAGGTAAAATTATATCATATTCATCTTATAAAAAGAAACAGGATCAAAAATCAGAAAAAGACTTGGAAGATAAAATTAAACAACTGACGGATGAGTACGCAATAAACCCAAATAACCAAATATGGACTGACTTACAAAATACAAAAATACAGTTAGACGATATGCTAACTAAAAAGACAGAATTTATAATACAACAATTGAGATATAACAACTTTGAATATAATAACAAATCAGGTAAATTTCTTGCAAACCAACTTCAACGCAATCGGGAAAAGTCTCTTATAACGGCGATTAAAGGGACAACTGGTGAATGCACACAATCACGAGAAGAAATTAATCACATTTTTTATAACTATTATCGTAACCTATACTTAGAAACTAACAAGCCTAACCCTGAGCATATTGAGGCATTCCTCAGTAGCTTAAATATGCCTCAGTTAACTACTGAATATAAAGACATGTTAGATGCGCCACTTACTATAAACGAGTTGTACAGTGCTCTAGATAGTATGCCTAATGGCAAAGCACCTGGCCCGGATGGTTATCTGGCTATATTTTTTAAGCACTTCTGGTTAATGCTTGCTCCACTATTCTTAAGAGTAGTAACAGAAATTAAAACTAAGGGTTACATACGCCCACACATGAATACAGCAGCAATTAAACTTTTATCAAAGCCAGAAAAAGACCCCACCCTTCCATCAAGTTACCGTCCGATTTCACTAATTAATGCTGATATTAAAATTATCACTAAGGCTTTCACATCTAGACTAGAAACAGTAATCTCGACAATTATTCATAGCGACCAAACAGGCTTTATTAAAGATCGGCACTCTACTAATAATATTAGGAGACTCTTTAACCTTATTAGCATGTCACAGCGGCATGATAAAAAGGTAGTTATTATATCATTGGATGCAGAAAAAGCTTTCGACAAAGTTAACTGGTCCTTCCTCTTTGCTGTTTTAAATAAATTTGGCTTTGGGAAATCATTTATCCACTGGGTATCAGTATTATATGATTCTCCAAAAGCTACAGTTACTACTAATGGGATTATATCTCAGAGCTTTACTTTACAGAGAGGCACAAGACAGGGATGCCCACTATCCCCTTTATTATTTGCAATATTTATTGAGCCACTTGCATTAGCCATACGCCAGGAAAGAAGGATTCAAGGAATTCACTCTGGGGTAACAGAACATAAAATTAATCTATATGCCGATGACATCTTACTTTATTTAGAAAAGCCGGCTACTTCGCTAGGGGAAGTATTTAATTTAATAACTAAATTCTCACAGTTATCAGATTATTCTATTAACTGGACAAAATCAACACTTCTACCTATTACAGAAAATTCATGGAACCCTGCAAGCCAGGACCCACACTACTCATTTCCTATAGGTAATTTAAAATACTTAGGCATAAAAATCTCACCTAAATTAACTGATTTAATTCATTTAAACTTTTCTCCACTTCTGGATAACATTTATAGTGACTTGGAGCGCTGGAATAATCTTCCTATTTCTCTAATAGGACGAATAGCCACCATTAAAATGAAAGTTTTACCTAAAATAAACAATTTTTTCTCAATGATTCCATTTAAACCTACGGCTAAATGGTTCCAGTTGTTGGACTCAGCCGTAACAAAATTTTACTGGAATAAAAAAAAAGCAAAGATTAGTCTATCTACTCTTCAGAAAAGCAAATCCAAAGGTGGTCTAGAGGCACCAAATTTTATGTACTACCAGCTACAATATATCGTTCTATGGGCACAACCCAACAGAGACACTAACTGTTGGTTGGAACTAGAACAGAAGGATTGTAATAACCTCAGACTTCGAGATTTACTCTTTATTACAACATCGATTAAGCGCCATAATTGTTTTAAAAACCCAATGATTTCCGCCACCGTGACTGCCTGGTGGAAGGCACTAGAATTGACAAAAGCCCAAGTGGAGCCCTGTGGACTTTCTCCCCTATGGCATAACCCCGACTTTCAACTTAACAACCAACCGTTTCATTTAGCTGTGTGGGAGCAGAAAGGAATTACACATCTCCACCATCTCTTCTCAGATAATATGTTTATATCATATACATCCTTGCTCCAAAAATACAATATAAAAAACGGAAATTTTTTACATTATCTTCAAGTTAAAAATATGATAAAGAAAAAAATTCCAACACTTCGGGGTACGCTCCAACCACCTGTTTTAGCTAAAGATATTAACAAGCTTTCTCCGACAACAACAAAAAAACTTTCAAAAATATATAAGTTACTTTCATATACTGATAAAATGTCTTTACCCATCTCGAAATGGGAGACAGACTTGTCTATAGCACCGGAACCTGACTTTTGGATTCAAGTTTGTGAAAACGCATTTAAAATGACAAAACACACAAATTTACAACTTATCCAATATAAAGTTATTCACAGAACATACATTACTCAATATATGATGAAGAAAATGGGACTCTCAGACTCCGACATTTGTCTCCAATGCTTACAAAACACTACAGACACTTATGTTCATGCTTTATGGTTATGTACTCCGGTTATGTATTTCTGGACTAAAGTCTTAGAAAAACTTTCCGCTATTTTGGACTGTAGGATACCTTTATCTCCAAACTTGTGTTTGCTAGGTGACCTAACAACAACTGATTTACCACATAAACAATTTCAATCTACACTTGTAGCCCTTACTATCGCTAAAAAAACAATTCTTGTTAACTGGAAAAATAAACAAACTCTGAATATCGACCAATGGTCTAACCTCCTCATAAATCACATTTTAATGGAAAAAATATCTGCCTCAAATAAAAACCAAATATCAAAATTTATAGAAACATGGTCTACGTATATAGAATTTTTTAACCTAATTCCGGTTACTTAATTCTGTCTGTTAGCGAGAGCCACTACATCGTGATAACTTACATTGATGTTTCTGCATTTGGCAATTTATTATTATATTATATTATTAGTATGGGATTTTTTTTAATGGGCTTTAGGTGAACTGATGAATACACACACGCTCGCACTCACGCACGCACACACACACACACGCACATACACATACTCACCCACATACAAAAAAAAAAAGTATATATATATATATATGTGTGTATATGTATATATATATGTATATGTATTTAAAAAAAAAAAAAAAACATTTCTTAAATTTTTTTTAATTGATTTGTTGTTTTTTTAAAAAAAAAAAAAAAAAAAAAGGAGAGCAATGATGATGTCAAATCGAATGAACAATACTGAGCTCTTCTGAAAAAAAAAAAAAAAAAAAAAGAAAACGAAAAAAAAAAAAGAAAAAAAAAAAAAGAAAACAGTCACTAACAACCTGCGCCAAAGTAGAAGACACAAAATGACCACCGATCGTACTTGGTCTGGAGCTCCAACCAAGATCTTGCCTTGCGGATTGAGGATCATCATGAGAAACGTAAGAGAGAAGACAAGTCTAATCTTCTATTAATCTTACAAATTCAGCAGGGGATCAAATGATTGTTTCTCCACTAAATATTTTCAGCATTGCCAGTTACCTATTGAGGAGACTTTGGCGGAGGTCGTGTCATTTTTACATTCACAGCTGTATTCGCCTTCGTCTTCCTTTGTTATGCCAGTCACCATGAGGATTCGCCTTACGCCATCTGTCTTGATGCAGAACCTGCCTCCAGGTTTAACCTCAGAACCATTGTGCCGCCATAGGACATCACCTGGGGCTTGGTTCAACTCACATGTAAGATTTAAAGTGCCACCCAAGTCGACTGTCACGGCTTTCAATGGGACAACAAACTTAATGGGTGCGTCTGGAAATAATACATCACAGTAAAAATGAGACATCTGCACTTGACTTTCGGGAAAAGCAGTCTTACCTTTGACCTGGACTTTAAACTCCAATTTGTCATCAGCGGTCTGACAGGAGTACACACCACTGTCTTTGGAATCGGTGGACGTGACGACGAGCGTGTGAGAAAGGCCGTCTATTTTTATTTGGTACTTGGTGCTCTCCTTGAGCTCCAGGCCATCTTTAAACCACCTCACGCTGCTGCCGCTGCTGCTTTCTGCAGTCAGCTCGCTGGTCAAAACAATGTGCTCGCTGGCTTGAATGATGAACGTTTCCTTGATGAGCTTCTTCTGGAACTTGGCAGGCACATCTACAGAGATAGACAAAATGGGGTTGGCTTGGTATACTCGTCTGACTTCGGTGCAGGCCGCATGGATTCAGTTCTTACTCACTGGCAGTGTGAATTAGAGATGTAACGATATCCAAACATCACAATATGATATCACAACATGAAATCACGATAATTATCACGATATTGTGGGGAGGTTGGTGATATAAAAAAAGAGGTGACAATATTGTGAAAAAAAAATCAGCTTAAAAAAAAGCACAATATTATTCGTACATAGCAGTAATGCATATTAACAACCTACAATATCTAATAACACTTAATATTGAGGCACTTACTTGCTAATGCACACATTGAGTTTGTTTTGTTTTATTTGTTCATTTTTCCTTTCGGACAATCATAGAGACAATTTACAACATTCACTTTTCACATACAATTATACTCGAAAAGAAAAAAGGCTGACGGGATGAAGCCGAAGTTTATTAATTCCCGTTCCCAGAATGCAATAGGACGCAGATAATCAAAGTGATAATTCGCCACATATCTAGTTGTGTGGATTATCAAGTTGTTGGTTTATGCAAAAGTTCGTCTTCCCAATAGTCTCTGTTGATCAAAACGTTGGTTTGTTCTCTTGTTGATCAGTTTGGTCCAGTAGCATTGGATAGCTAAGGATAAATGGCAGCCCGCATCCAGCCTCACCCTTCAGTCGGTTCCTTCCTCGTCTCGATTTCTGTTCATCGCTGCGTTCCGACGAGCAATCATCTCCAGGTTGTTTAGCTTTGTAGACAAGTTCATTGCTGTTCTGTTTGTGGCGATGTTGGATGCAGCTAAGTCGTTCTTCACCTGTGACATGTCGTCACAGGCCTTGGACAAGTCGGCTTGCACTCCAGTGATGGTGCTCAGAGCCACAGTGGCCATTTCCTCTGCCTTTTTTTGACCTCCCTGCATTTTTCTGAGGATTCGATGCAGCCAGAGGGCTCCGATCCCTAGCAGAAGCATCCCAGCCACCAGCGTGATGAACAGGTAGATGTCTTTAGCGTCTTCAACTTTGAGTGAGGCTAGACACAGCGGCCGCCATCTTCCCCAGCTATCTTCTGCAAATCCAGGCATGAAAGTTCCACTCGGACATGAGTGTTGACCAGGTCCAGTTCTCATTGTTAAGAAGGTCCAGAGCACTTAAAGATCAGTTCACTAGTTCCATGTTGTTTTACAGGCTAGAATCAGTACTTATTTCAACAATCAGGAGGGTCAGACTGGTAGTTGCTTTTCAAAGACGTAACAGCTCCTATGTCCTTGAGCAAAGATATCAGGTTCAGCTGTGTATTTTTTTTTTTTAGGAACACCAAGCCTTGTTTACAGTTCAGGGTTTTCACCCAGATTTTGACCTTGTGTGCAAATGTCATCATATCCAGAATTCATCGCTTTTCATTAGTGTATCTGTTTATTATAAGTTCTTTATACTTTTTTTTTTTAAAGCCAGCCAATCTCCCTGTGTTGGTTACTCCAAAAGTTATTCCATTGTTGTACTGTCAACCAGTCTTTGTAACTTGAGCCCAACATGAAATGATTGCTGTGTCCAAATAAGTGCTTGTCTCAACTCAAATTTATTGTTGAAGTTTCAACAGGAGATCAAAAAAGATTTTAGTGTTGTTCTGATATAACTTTGTATAAATACATGTTTCCCTCTTAAATCATATTTTGATTCCCTGGCCTGGAAGCGAATTTGAAAGTTATAAGGGAGGCAGTTTTTGGACGCTTTATACCAGGGGTGCTCAAGTTCGGTCCTCGAGAGCCCCTATCCAGTCTGTTTTCCATGTTTCCCTCCTGCAGCTCATCTGAATCTAATGATCAGCTAATCAGCAAGCTTTGCAGAAGCCTGATCATGAATCAGGTGTGTTAGTGGAGAGAAACATGGAAAACAGGCTGGATAGGGGCTCTCGAGGACCGAACTTAAGCACCCCTACTTTATATATTGTCTGCACAGTTCTAATGTTTATTAAATCATATAATTTCAATAATTAAATCTAATAAATAAATTGTGTGTATGTGCATTGTAAGGAGCTTTGTGTATGATTCTTACTGCTTTTTTTCTGGAGTACCATGAAGGAAGGTTATATTATTCCCCCAAATTTCGCACAATAGGTCAAGTAAGGCAGGATCAGCGCGCAATAAATTATTTGAAGGGCCCTCTGATTCAACATATTTTGGGCTCAAAATAGAATAGATGTACTTCTACCTATTTTTTTTTTAGTTGACTTATATGAGTATTCCATATTAATAAGTCATCGATTATTATTCCCAATACCTTGTGTTCCCTAACACGTTTGATATTCACAATGCTGACTTGAATTTTTGTAGTTTCTTTCTTTTATAGTTCCTCCACATTGACTCAGTTCTCAAGCATACTACGTTCCCCGTCGTCTGACGATTAGCGTGGATTTTAAACATAGAAGGGCAAAACATGCCTTATGAAAATTAAACTGCACAAAAAAAACTAGTCACCAGAGGGTGCTAGAACTGCACAAATGGAAATCAACCTGACTTTTTTAACAGATAA
Organism: Vanacampus margaritifer; assembly: GCF_051991255.1. NCBI lineage: Eukaryota > Metazoa > Chordata > Actinopteri > Syngnathiformes > Syngnathidae > Vanacampus > Vanacampus margaritifer. The sequence continues at coordinate 45,499,436 of NC_135433.1, forward strand.
GCTGCTTTTTATATCGTCACATGACTACGACGATGTTGTAGTAGTTTTAATAACGCAATATTACGATATTGCCGTTATCGTTACATCCCTAGTGTGAATGTGATTGCAAATGGCCATCTATATGTAAAAAACGAGTTTTGAAAGAAAACCAAATTGAACTTTTGACCAACATAAAAAAAACAACCACCACAATTTACCTGCCATGTGCAGCTTAAATGTCAGCTTCTCCGATCCAACCTCACAAGTGTATTCTCCAACATCTTTTTTGTCCATTTTGTCTATCACCAGCTCCCGACTCTTGCCCTTTGTCTCCATGTGGACCGCCGTGCTGGAAACCAGCAGCTTGCCGTCTTTGTACCATTTCACCTCAGTTTTGGAATCGGCGACTTCACAGCGCAGTGTAGCTTTCTTGGAGTAAATAGCTGTCACCTCCTTCTGGACAGAGTCCTTGTTAGAGAAACCACTGGGGGCATCTGCAGATCAAATTTAGAGAAAAGTCTATGAATAAATGCCATTGTGTATGCAGCTATATAGCACTATATGAATAATATTAGATTTCCTACCTGCCACCTGTATCGTGAAAGTCAGTTTCTCAGTTCCAACCGAACAGATATACTCCCCAGCATCCTCCTTTTCCAATCTGTCAATCACAAGCAGGCGACCCTTTCCCTTTGACTCTACATGAAGTGCCTTGCTGGATGAGAGCAGCTTCCCGTTTTTGTACCATTTTACATCGGTTTTCAAATCCGCCACCTCACAGCTCAGAGTGGCTTTTTGAGTGACAAAAGCCTTGACCTCTTTCGTGACAGATTCCTTGTTGGAGAAGGCTGACTTGGGTTGAACCGCTGTGGCAATAATAGCAAACGTTATCATGTTGTTTCCCCTTAAATTTCACATCTTCACCAACAATACTGACATTTCTGTGTTAGGATTCAGAGACATATCCTACCTGCGACCTGCATCCTGCATATCAGCTTCTCACTTCCGGCTTCACAGATGTACTCTCCAGCATCCTTCTTCTCCACACTGTCAAACACTATCAGACGAGTCTTGCCTTTGGACTCTGCACGTATTGTCTTACTGGAGACCAGCGGCATGCCATCCTTGTACCATTTCACCTCTGTTTTGCTGTCAAACACGTCACAGCTCAGAATAGCTTTCTGGGATAAGGAGACAATCACCTCCTTCTGAAAGGAGTCAGTGTTGGAGAAGGCCGGCTTGATTTGAACATCTGTAGATAATAACATTGCATTGAATTGGCTTGATCGATTGTTGTCTTGGATGTCAAAAATGGCGTCATTGAAAACAGATATACATAATAAAACAAAAACACTCAGCAGAGCACAGCCCTCTGCCAAGGTTAACAATAATTTGATATATAGTAGAGATGTTTGATATCACTTTTTTTTCAGACCAATATTGGTACAAGTATTCAAAACAAGTAGTCAACGATACCAAGTAACATTATCACTATAATTTTTGATAAATAAAGAATAATTTGATGAATAATTCCCCCCCCCCCCCCCAAAAAGCAAAAAAAAAAAAACAATGACAGATTTAGCATTTTCCCTTAAAATTGCATGAAATGAATTGAAATGTTCTATTCTTCTTTCCCAATTACGCTCATTGAACGCATCCTTCAGACTGTGGTTGTGTTCCTTTCTCCTAGCTTAGCGTCTAGGGGTGTTCGGCAATATATTGCGATATTACAGCGAATCGATTCGATATGCGGCCTAATCAATGTTTGAACATACATTTTTTATGGAAATATTCAACAAAACGTCTTACTTAGGGTTAGGGTTCACATGTTAAGCATAGAAGAATGTTATATTAATGGAACATTAAGCCTTAATATTTTATTTCAATGCTGTTCAAACATGCAACAGATTTTTTGTTAAATACGGTTATAAAGTTATAAGTTATATATTATTTATAAGTTATAAACTTGACGTTTCAGATAAATTCCTACATTTTCATACAAATCTTACAGTATACATATACAAGTTTACTGATTAGTATTTTCTAAATTTGAGTAAAAATAAAAAAAATAAAAAATAATAATAATAATCAATTTATTGGGTCGTATCGGGATTAATCGCATTGAATCAAATTGTGACCTATGAATCGTGATACGGATCGAATCGCCAGGTACTAGGCAATTCACACCCCTAGCGTCTATTGTGGAAAAAACAAATAAAAATTGAACTACAAAACTACATTGAGTACAAAAACTAAAGAACTGTTTAATTTTATGCTTACGCCCCACAAAAAGACTATTCGATAGGAAACTAAGGGCATTGAGCAGCCTCACCTCACCTCAGATTGTGCAATCACTCAGTAAGTGGGTTGAGAAGGCTGGCAATTGGCAAGTGCCTGTTTCCGTCTTTCTTCATGTCTCCAATACAATGTCTTCAGAAACTTTAAATATACAATCAAATTTTTCGTAGTAAGCCTAAACCATCTGTTAATGGACTGCAGATGCAAATTGGCAACTGCTGCTACATAATGTGTTGTTCATTAATGTTTATTGTCCCTTTCAAATAAAATTTAATAATTTCTAATTTCATGACAAATATGTCACTCTATTTGGCTCATAAGATTGTAGAATTGACTGTAATTCAGTGCCTCACCAGCCATGATTTTTGCTGCATGTTACTGCCATACCGCTCCACATGTTTATGGAAATTGTTTTAAGTAGATAAAAACATATAAAAAATACACAAGACAACCCTGATATTTGTTTAAACCCTCGGCAGTGGGATTAAACCCAGTTTACAGCTGACCCATACCTGCCACCTGGAGTTTGAAAATCAACTTCTCAGCACCAGCTTCACAGACGTATTCTCCACCATCCTTCTTCTCCACGCTGTCAATCACCAGCTGGCGACTCTTCCCCTTGGATTCCGCATGTATTGTCTTGCTACTGACCAGGAGCTTCCCATCCTTGTACCATTTCACCTCTGTTTTAGCGTCAGCGAGCTCACAGCTTAGAGTAGCTTTTTGGGATAGATTTGCTTTCACGTCCTTTTGGACAGACTCTTTGTTGACGAAGGCTTGTGGAGGCTCTGAAGACAAAAATCGCAAACTAATTACAGAACTCCACACTTTCAATTATGATACCCTTACCAGTCACATGGATTTTAAAGACCAGCTTCTCTGCCCCGGCTTCACAGGTGTACTCCCCGGCGTCCTTCTTCTCCACACTATCGATCACCAGCTGGCGAATCTTTCCCTTTGTCTCGGCGTGTATTGTCTTACCAGAGACAAGCAGCTTGCCGTCTTTGTACCATTTCACCTCCCTGTTGGAATCAAACACCTCACAGCTCAGAGTGGCTCTCTCAGAGAGAATGGCTTTCACTTCCCTCTGAACTGCTTCTTTGTTCAAGAAGACCGCCTGGGAGTCTGAAATTAGTTCAAATGAGAAGGTTAATATTGCAGTCGTTCAATCTTGCAGAAGCTTGATACTCAAACAGTCAACCTACCAGACACAATCATTTTAAAGACCAGATTCTCTCCTCCAGCCTCGCAGGTGTATTCTCCGGCATCACTCTTCTCCACTTTTTCAATCACCAGTTGACGGTGATTGCCTTTAACTTGGGTGTAAACAGTTCGACTGGATATGAGCAGCTTGCCGTCTTTGTACCATTTCACCTCGGTCTTGCTGTCTGACACTGTGCAACTGAGATTGGCTTTTTGGGAGAGAGCCACCTGTACCTCCTTCTGTACTAACTCCTTGTTAGAGAAGGCAGGCTGGGCTTGAGTTTCTAATAGAATAGTTTTTGCTATCAGTGAGTCAACAAATAAAATGAGCAAAATCAAGCTAAACCCTTACCTTTAATCTTGACCTGGAATGTGACTTTGTCAGTGGCTGTCTCGCAGGAGTAATGACCCTCATCGCTTTTTTTTGCATTCTTGATGATGAGTTTCCGCTGAATACCATTGCAGATGGTGGTAGTTCTTTGGTCCTCGAAGATCTCCACCTGGTCTTTTTTCCACACGACCGTCGTGCTAGCGGGAGAAACCTCGCAGCTCAACTCGAGATCTCCTTTGAGGGAAGATAACAGGCCCATGGGACCTCTGGGCTTGTTTAGGAACTTGGCAGGTTCATCTGGAAAAACAGAAACATATCAGTATGTACTAATATTAAATGGTAAATGGTACTTCATTTATATAGCCCTTTTCCACCTTACAAGGCCACGAAAGCACTTTACATTCGACTACTCATTCATCTACTGATGACACAACATCAGGAGAAACTGGGGGTTCAGTATTTTGCTCAAGGATACTTCAATATGGTCACAATGGCATGGGATCGAACCTACAACCTCAGAGTTGCAGCCAGGACGACCACTCTACCACTGAGCCATGCCGCCCCAATATTATTACCGTGTTACATCAAATAGTGTCCTTTCCTCTACGCACAATTTTTTACATTTGTACATTTTTAAGTTATGTGCATATATGCCAGGTACAACATCCACTAAATGGCTCCTTCGAATCAAGGCCGCTGTAAGTTTAACCAGAAAAAAATTGTTATACAGTAATGCTGTTTATCTTAGTCCATAGAGGATATCCACACATGGAATTAAACTGCTGAGCCCTTTTGAACTCATTTACTAGATTTTACCCTTCTAATCTACAGTAGCAAGGTATAATATAAATCAACATAATCAACATTTTTCTAAGCCTGTGCAGTACCTTTAAGAATGAGCTGCATGGACATTTTGTCATCAGCGCAAACACACTCGTAGATGCCCACGTCTTCCTCTGTAACGTTGTGTACCCTCAGGATTCTCCTGCGGTCCGTGGTCACGCATTCATACTTCTTGCCCATTTTTACCTCTCGTCCATTTCTCATCCAAACCACCTGTGAGAAATCCGTCGGCATGTCAAAATTCGACAAATCTTTTAGTGCAGTTTTGCTTGATGATTGTAGTAGGTTTTGTATAAACAGACACACACACCAATAAAGAAATAATAATATAAAGAGCACATACCGCCATTAGAGTAATTGGAGTGTTATCCAACACCAAATACCAGTTGGAGTAAAGTGGCACTATTATAAAGGAATATTTATCAACATCACAAACCTGTGCGTCGTAATCCGACACCTCAGCCGTCATCTGAGCGGTGTCTTGGGCACTACAGATCACCTCTTGCTGATCTGATTTATTGATGAACCGAACAGGCGGTGCTACATTACAAATAAGGAAAGGGAGTTATTTAATGATTTCACACATACACACAAAAAGCAAAAACAAGCATGTGACATTGTGACATACCCTTGACAGATAAGTTACAACTGCTCTGGGAGCCTCCGCCTACAAACTTGACTTCTGTTCCGTTCATGTCCAGGTTGACCTCTCGGATGAGCAGCGTGTGCACGTTTTTGGAGCGGGTGATGAGGTAGTCGCCACCGCTTCGCAGCATGCGGCCGTTTAGGGACCAGAAGGCTGAGCAAACGGCCGACAGCTCCACCGAGATGGAGAACTCTTCACCGGGGACTGCCGTGCTGTCCACAAGGCCTTTCCTGATTTCTGCAGTGGGTTCTTAACGGACGAACACAACACGAGGGAAGACAGTTCAGTGGCATTCTACAACAGTGTCTTATCATGCCAAAAATATCAGTCTTACCAAGGTAGAAGCTTCCGGGCACTTCTAGGTAGTCACTCTGACCAAAGTCATTGATAGCAGATATACGGAATTGGAAAGTGGCTTCCTCTGTGAAGTTACAGATTGTGATCTCCGTTGACAAAATCGTTTCTCCAACGTTGCACCTCTGCCAGGTCTGAGTGCCAACCTTCCTCCTCTCCACAATGTATCCCTTGATGGGCACGGGACGGTCACTTTCCGGAGAAGACCACTGCAGGGTGATGGATGAGTCTGTCTTGCTCTGCACCACAGCATCGACTGGGGGATCAGGAGGATGCTTCCTTGCCGCTGAAGAATAAAGAGGTTTATGCAATGGAATAATCAAATTATTATTATTTTTAAATCAACTGACAAAGTAAAGCAGAAATCAAAGACAAACCAGACAAGAACTCAACATCTGTGAGCGTGAGGACACTTTAGCTTTTTAACAAAGCCTAAAGCAGATTTCCTCACCGGTTACGGAGAATCGAGTGGACGTCTTGCAGTCTCCAGCCACAAAGGCCACTTCTCCCGAATCATCCGCCTGACACTCCCGAATGGTGAGCGTGTATTGGCGGAGGAGGCAAGCGATGGAAATTCGGGAATCCGCATTCAGCGTGTCACCGTTGCGGGTCCAGTAGGCATCAGGACACGGCTGCTCCAGCTCTACGCAGAAGATGACGGTGTCGCTAACGGGAACGACCGTCCTTCGAGGAAGCTTCTTCGTAATGTTGCCTGAGACATTGGATGTGACATTAGAATGGGTCTAAATCACACATATTTCTATTGCCGAAATATTTTTCAGTTTGGTGCATTCGGTACATATTTATTCTGTATACAGATACAGTGTTGACAGTTGTTAGATAAATGTATCTTAACTATCCCATATTTATTTTATTTTTTATTAATTGCAAAGCATTTATTCAACATTGCGAATTTATTCAACAATGTGACCTCTGTTTGAACTGTGTGAGTTGGAGTCACTACAGTCACAATGCAGTCACGAAGCTTCAACAGAAGACAAATGGCTGGATGGTTGAGAAACTTTTCGTGTTAAAGGATGTCTCTGCAATGTTGCCTGTGTAACAACTTTTTGGAGTCACATTGCTGCTACGTGCTTCCCCAAACCCCTCAGAGCAGTAATGACCATGTGATAGGTAAACCCAATAAAAAGAGGAGGAACGACAGAGTGTGTCAGAATGGGCAGGAGACCGTTATCTGCACATCTCTGTTTATTCTTTTGGCCAGTAATAAGAATATATATCTCTTGTCTTCTTTCCGTGTCAGTTTATTAAATGTTCTAGGTTGAAGGAACCCAACAACAGTAATCAACCTTTGGCAAACAGATGCAATGATTAGCGGCATGCTCTTTCAGTACATCAAACACATTCATTAGAAAAGGCCAATGACAAGTGTGAACAACAGGAGCCCCTGCAAAAATACTTTTACGTAATTGAGCTTCAAAGGCTGTGTATGCACGCGCTACGTGACTGTGTCCTGCGTAGCGTGTGCACGCATAGCCTTTGAAGCTTAATTGACGTGTCCCGCTAGTTCAAAAGCTGTGCGTTGGTCACCCTAGTGAAATAAGGCCCCAGACAACATCCTAGGATCATTTGAATACACAAACCCCTCCACCACAATAAGGTGATGACTCACGGAGGAGATTCTGTTCATAACCTTTATGGACAGAATTTCTAGGTACAGCCGAGGCGATGATGGGGTCTGGTGGCCTCAACATTGCATCTCTGCTTTTTGCGGATGATGTGGTGCTGTTGGCCTCTTCAAGCCTTGATCTCCAACTCTCACTGGAGCGGTTCAAAGTCGAGTGTGAAGCGGTTGGGATGAAAATCAGCACCTCCTAATCCAAGACCATGGTCCTCGGTTGGAAAAGGGTAAAGTGCCCTCTCTGGGTCGGGGATGAGATCCAGCCCTAAGTGGAGGAGCTTAAGTATCTTGGGGTCTTGTTCACGAGTGAGGGTAGGTTGGAGCGGGAGATCGACAGGCGGATCGGTGCAGCGTCTGCAGTGATGCGGACTCTGTATCGGTCCGTTGTGATAAAGAAGGAGCTGAGTCGAAAGGCGAAGCTCTCAATTTACCGGTCGATCTACATTCCTACCCTCACCTATGGTCACGAGCTGTGGGTCGTGACAGAAAGAACAAGATCCCAGATACAAGTGGCCGAAATTAGATTCCTCCGCAGGGTGTCCGGGCTCCCCCTTAGAGATAGGGTGAGAAGCTCGGTCATCCTGGAGGCATTCAGAGTCGAGCCACTGCTCCTCCGCATTGAGAGGAACCAGTTCAGGTGGCCTAGGCATCTGGTTCGGGTGCCTCCTGGACGCCTCCCTGGAGAGGTGTTCCGAGCATGTCCCACCGGTGGCAGGCCCCAGGGATGACCCAGGACACGCTGGAGAGACTACATCTCTCGGCTAGCCTGGGAACGCCTCGGGATCCCGTCGGAGGAGCTGGCTGAAGTGGCTGGGGAGAGGGAAGTCTGGGCTTCCCTGCTAAAGCTGCTACCCCCGCGACCCGACCCCGGATAAACGGCAGATGATGGATGGATGCAGTGTTTCTTAACCCTGGTCCTCGGGGAACACTATTCAAGCCTGTTTTCCATGTCTCCCTATTCCAACGCAGGTGATTCCAATAATCAGTTCATCAGCAAGCTTTGGAGAAGCCTGATAACGATCCTCACTTGCGTTGGTGAAGGGAGACATGGAAAACAGGCTGGATAGTGTTCCCCGAGGACCAGGGTTAAGAAACACTGAATGGATGGATGGAGGTTATTAACTCATTTTATGTCTATCCAAAAGATAAGCACTTTTCTGTTGTGCATTTTGTTCCCTTACTGTATCGAATATACTGTATGTACTGAACCCTGATTTTTGGCATACCGTTACACTTCTCTACATAATCTGGGTTTTTAAGGTGATGTAAAAACAAAGTGTTCAACCTTACCCAGGACGGTGAGCTCGCCCACCGTGCGGCTGCCCTCCTTCATCTCGCAGATGTAAACCCCGTCGTCGTTGGTGGTAACATTGTGTATGGTGAGGCGACGCAGGGTGCCTTGTTCCTCCATGCAATACTTGGCGTTTTGCTCCAGACGCGTTTCTTCCATGAACCAGTCGGCCCTGCTGCCGGTCAGCAGCACCTCGCACATCATCGTGGCCGACGTTTTCTCTTGGACTGCCACGTCTTGAAGCTTCCTCCTGAACGGCACCTTTGGCTCTGTCACGATAAAGCAGGAAATGTTCTGATAGGTGCAGTCAGAGTAAAACAGTCAGGGCTCTTCGTACTCATCTAGGCATTGCTGGAGCATGCATGATGTAGAAAAAGCTTTAATATTACCTTTTTAAATGGCACCTTTAACTTGTAAAATTAATTATTTGCAATTTTGCACGACTGAGCCATTCGTGTTCACTTGTGTGCATTTATGTCAGCTCATAGCTCAAAGAATTCGAGTAATGCAAAGATTAACTATACAAATTCTGACTGAGATCCCTGTCAAAACTAATAAAGATCAACTGTTTTGACACTGTAAGTTTCATGTTTGATCAGTCTCCTCCCCGGGGGAAGTCACACGAGCTTGTACTAACGCCAATGTGAGTGAACCCCACATAGCAACTGTGAACTTCTAAACGGCAGCAGAAAATAGATGCAACACTACACCTACCCTCCGAATACGACCCACAATTGAATCATGTTGCGACAAGCCGCACGCATTTTAAAATGTTTTAGCGCAGTGAGTGGACACTGAGTTTGACCTACTGGCACTGACAGTATGTGCAGTAGGTCCTGCTACGCCTCTGATACCATTAAAGTTGGCAATGAGCTGACTTTAATTTAGACTTCTGCTCTCACACACTCACTGGCCACTACATTTGATACACCTGCAAAATCTAATGTAAAAGTTGTGTCAAGAAAGATCCTGACAATACATGTACAGAAAACCCACCTAAGTGGGACATGATGGTTGACTACCAAATTGTTTTACTAAAAAAAAAAAAAAAAAAAAGATTTTCCTTATAATTTATTTAAGGACTGTGCTAATTTTATGGTATGAATGTAAATTACTATATTTAATTACATAATTGGAAATATGGTATAAGGTAATGTATAATCTCAAACGGGTTTTTTATTTACATTTTACATTTTTATTTGGTCATTTAATATAATGCATGACATAGGAGAAATAAAACTTTAAAGGATATTAAAATAGATGTAAATACAGTACATCATGGTGTGTTTAAACCAGCTGGGGTGTTCCATTTGCATGTAGTGTTAGGGTTTGGGAATAGTACCGACTCTGCCTCATTTTGAGCAGGGAAAAATCCTGGTGGGTCAGGAAAAGGGTGCTGCATGTTCAGTCTTTTATTTTTAACTTTAAAAAACACACACACACACAGACAAAAGGAGGAAATTGCAAGCTCAAAACAAAAGAACAAAGTTAACTTTCTTCTTTTAAATTACTTTAGAAATTATTTTTGAATCTTTTCTTCTTTTTTTGGGGGGCATTGTAAAATGGGCTAATTTGACCCACAACAGCAAGAGCAAAAATACTGTGATGTACGTGATGTTAAAAGTAGGGATGGGCGAGTACTGATACCAGTTATCAGTATTGGGTTGATACCAGACTTTATTTACACCGGTACTCACGACAGTGGCTGATATGATAATGAACTAGAAATTACAAGAATAGAAAATTTACATTAACTTCATGCAATTTTAAGGAAAAATACTGGCATATATTTAGATCTCTCTTTAAAATGATCTGTCATTGTTTTTTGGGGAAAGTTTGGTCGTTTCAGTGCTTGGTATCAGTGACTAATCAAGAATTACTCGTACTGGTAGCGGTCTGAATAAAATTGTATCAAATAGGGGTGTGAATTGCCCAGTGGACTGGAGATTCCATCCGTATAACGATTCATAGGTCACGATACTATTCGATACTGATTAATCCCGATACGAATCTAAAAGTCAGTTATTGTGATTTTATTTTATTGTGTATTTATTTTAGAGCTGTCAAACGATTCAATTTTTAAAATCAGATCAATCACATCTTAGAATTTTGATAAATCACGATTAATCGCTTCATACAAAAAGGCTTTTTTATCAACATTTTTTTCCCGCCAAATTTGAAGAGCACCAGTTATGTGTTAATTATTTTTACATTTAATGTTATAAGGACGTTTTCAACATTTTTTAATCTACTGCACACGCTCATCCTCCTCTTTTTCTAATCAGTTAATTACTTGCATAATTTAAAATGGGAAAAAAAATTACCCCAATATTTTGACATATATAAATATTCTAAATGTGATACGAAAACATTTATTAAATGCTTTACTTTAATGTATGTAATTATGTTTATTGCTCAAACACAACCTGTGCTACCTTTAGCGGAGCAGTCCACTGCACACTAAAGGATAATCTATGGTCAAAATTAATAGTGCGATTAATCTGCGTTAATTCATGATTAATGCAATAATTTTTTGTGATGAATTAATCAGTTAATGCTTTAACTTTGACAACACTAATTTCTCTGAAACTTCAGGCTTATAACTGTGAGCCACTGTATTTATTAACAAACAGGTTGCAATCTGTTTCATGTTTGAACAGCATTGAGATTAAATATTAAAAGGAACCCAGACTGTCATGACAAGTTTGCTCTATATTATTTATTTGGTTGTTACTAACATAACTATGAGATTCATTTTTCAAAAATCATTTCCAGTTTAATACATTTTGTAGAAAATGTATTTGGACGTACACCGCCATTGCTATTTACGTCGCAACGCATTCAGTGCGTAGTGACGTAGATTGGCGGCTGGTTCTCTAGCGAGCAATGTGAAACGGATATAAAGAAAGTGAGGTAAGGCTTGTAGCGTTCCTAAAGAAACAACATATGATCGAGAGAGTCACCCTCCCCCACGCCGTGCTCTCGTCATTCACCAGATGTATTCAAGAGTTTTGATCGTCCCTTTAGGAACGCTACTGAGTGGGTGTAAAAAATTACAGCGCGCAATTCTCGAATGGATTCGATATGCAGCCGAATCGATTTTTAAACATTAATTTTTTAATGGGAATATTCAACAAAACGTCTTACTTAGGGTTGGACATTAAGCATGGAAGAACGTTATATTAATGGAACATTAAGCCTTAATATTTTATTTCAGGGCTGTTCAAACATGAAACAGACTGCAAGCTTTGCTAAATGCAGTGGCTCAGTTATAAGACTGAATTTTCAGATAAATAAATAAATTTTCATACAAATTTTACAGTGTACATGTACAAGTTTACTGATTAGTATTTTCTAAATTTGAGTTTAAAAAAAATCGCAATAATCAATTTATAGATTCGTATCAGGATTAATCGTATCGAATCGAATCATGACCTATGAATCGTGATACGAATCGAATCGCCAGGTCCTAGCAACTCACTCCCCCACTACTAAGGCTTACCTTGCTTTCTTTATGGGCGTTTCACATTGCTCGGCAGAGAGCCAGCCGCCATTCCATGTCACTACGCACTGAATGCGTTGCGACGTAAATAACAATGGTGGCGTACGTCCAAATAAAGTTTCTGCAAAAATGTATTAAACTGGAAATGATTTTTGAAAAATGAATCTCATAGTTACAGTATGTTAGCAACAACCAAATAAATAATATAGAGCAAACTTGTTATGATATTCGGGTTCCTTTTAAGGCTTAATGTTTGCGTCTCTCATACAATATCAATGGAATGTGGGTGCGTGACGTCTCCAAGTCAAATGTGTGTGCGTTCTTAAAGGGACAGTGAGATACTTTAGTTGATGTTGATTATGGTTAACTTCCACATTTCTTGACCGATTCCAGTCGTTTAAATTTTAAATTGTTCAGCTCATTTACATTTTTTTAAATACATTTTCAGGGACAGTGAGATACTTTTAGTTGATGTTGATTATGGTTAACTTCCACATTTCTTGACTGATTCCAGTCGTTTAAATTTTAAACTGTTCAGCTCATTTACAAGAGTCAGCAGTCCCATTCAAAATTTCCGCGGGAATTTTTCTAGTTTAATATAACATTCTAATCCATGCTTAAAATGTCAACCCCAACTCTAAGTAGACTTTTTGTTGAATATTTCCATCAAAAATTGATAAACATTGATTTGGCCGCATAATGAATCGATTTGAAAATTACGTGCTGTAATATTGCGATATTTATCGCCAAATCGATTTTAACACCCCTAGTATAAAACATCCCTAATTAAAAGCCACTTACCCTTGACTGTTACCAGCACAGCACTGTAGGTCTGACCGGCCATATTGGTGGCATTGCAAGTGTAGAAACCGTTGTCGCTCTGCTTGCAGTACAGGATCTTGAGGATGAAGTTTTCTGCCTGATCTTCATATATGACGTGGCGCCGGCCCTCGCTGATATTAGCTCCGTCCTTCCTCCAAATGATGTGCGGCTTGGGGTGACCCGTCACAAAGCAGCTGAGTTTGGCATGCTTGCCCTCCGTCACGGTGCAGGTGCGAGTGAAGACGCCCTTGGGCAGTTTGGCCAGCACCGACGACCTCACCTCGTGCTCCAGACTCAGAGAACTCAGACTGTCGGTGATTTTATGTGAGGCGGCGCTTTCTTCAGTACGAAAAACGGATATGTCCTTCTTCATTTCTTCTTTACGCTTCTGGAGGTGAGAGAGGAGGGAGGTGTGGTTTTCCGCGCCGAGCAGGTGGGCATCCTGGGCGTCGACCACCAGCGCGGCGCCAGCGTGCGCCCGTCCCAAAGTGTTTTGGGCCCTGCAGATGTACGTGCCGCTGTCCAGGTTGCGCACGCTCTGGATCTTTAAACTGCTGCTGTCGCTGTCCGAAAAGATCTTAATGCGGTTGGACTCGCCCAGGTAACGGCCGTCCTTCTCCCAGTCGAAGTTGGCCTCGGGGTGAGCCATGACTCTGCAGTGGAACACGGCATCGCCCCCCAGACTCACGCGTGCTGAGGTGGGCTTCACCATAAAAACGGGGGCCCTTGGAGTCATCTCTGTGGGAAGGGCTACTTTGAGGGTCACGGCAGCGTAGGCCTCCCCGACGCTGTTTTTGGCCCTGCACAGGTACTGACCGCTGTCTTCCAGTGCCAAGTCATAGATGGTCAGTCGGTACAAGTCCCCATCTTCCACGGACTTGAAGCGGCCCCCGGATGTCAGCTTCAGCTTTTCCTTCTCCCAGGTGATGAGCGGTGTGGGGCTGCCAACAATGGTGCAGCTCAGTGTGGCGTCCTTGCCGACGCACACGGCGAATGCTTTGGGCCGGGTAAGGAACCTGGGGGCCCCTCCGAACAAATTTGGATCCATGGTTTGTACCTACAATCAAGGATGAGAGCAATTTTTAGAAACAACTCTAGCAACAGACACACATATCTGTCATAATAAAGTTCAGACAGGCCAGAAATGTTTGCATGATGTCAGTATTTATTTTTTCTCAGCATATTAAAATTGGAGGCACCCACCTCCATGTAACTTCAGACCACCCAAAACCTCTGACATCATCTGTAATTATGTGACAAGCGTGGCACTTGTTAGGTGTAACTGCAATAGCGGTAGGATTGGGTATTGCCAATAACCTCACAATACAATGGGTTATCATGATACAGAGGTTTCGCAATGCACCTGCATCCCGATACATGCAGGGCCGTCAAGGCGATATTTTATTACGTTACATACATTTTTAGTCATATGTATTCCCAAAGAATATTTTTTATTATGCGGGATGGCCGCGAAACTTTATGAATGAACGTACAAAATAAATGTTGACGCCTCCGTATCGATGCGTGTATCGTAAAGAGGCCCACAACGATATATTCTCATTCCCATATTGATTTTTTGAGCACACCTCTGAAGACAGTAGCTGTACTTCGCCATGCTGAAGTTGGTCCTCAAACCGTTGAAAAAAGATTAAACAAGATAATGATTTTCTTTCCTGCTGCAAATGTGTCAGTTGGATGTTTTTGTGGATTTTCAAACAGGTTAATATTGTCATTTCCTAACCCAGCAACATGACAAAATTAATCTTAAATATTGTGCCTTATGTTGTTTGATTTTTATGAAAGAGATTTTCAAGGCAAGATGATGAGGAGTGCTTTGAGAAAAACTAAACATTTAAGAACAAACCCTATGCGGTAATGATCAGAATGGCACCACCACTAACTAAATTTGAGCCGCAATTGTAAACTACTTCAATCCACTATGCTTTGCTAGACCGACTAGGTTGAGTTTAAAGAGGGTAAAGCCACTACTATGGTGGCTTTTGTTACTATGATGACTTGAGAGGAGCTAATAATAACAACTACAAATGATACACAATCAAAATCAATAAATATCCAAACAAACAAATCATAGGATCTATCATATCGTTTCATTGCAATTGCCACCTCTGCTAAAATTGCTGGCCTCCTTAGTTGAACAGGTTATGCTAAATTATTCAAATTATTAATAATAGTGAACAGGATATATTCGATATTTGGTTAGATTTTTTTTGTGTGTTTTCTGGAAGAAGAAAAAAGGGAAACATGACTTTATCCATTATTTTAGAAAAAAACAAAAAGCATGGACTGACCAAAAGGACTAATATACAGTACAGTGGGTTGTATTTTCACCCAACCCCAAAGAGGCTGCACTACAAAGCCACATAATCTACTGTATGCTTGTGAAACATGCAGCAGACACATATTGCTGGAAGAATATTAGACACACCACTGTCATGTGCGTGTGGTGCAATTCAGTTCTACACCACTATCAGGTACTGTATAACCACAATGCTATAAGTATGGACAATTTCGAACATCTGGGCATTTTTGATATTTCCGCGATGCAATCGGAGAAAACAAACAGCATATTGGATTCCTTTTGTCTGTGACTACCATATACACCAGGCAGATCGCTATCAGTCAAACGACGTCATCAAATTTTGAAATCAAAATAATCTTTACAAATCACATCATAGAGTTGACCGCCATTTTGACTTGTGACATAAGATCAGAATTGTCCTTAATCAATATGATAAACTGAACATTACCAGCTTTTTAAAGGCATAACTCTACATACATACACACATACATCATCCTACAGGTGGCCCTCGGCTTACGGCATCTTGAGGTTATGAATGGTGCACGGAGCACACCTCAAGAATGTCATCACGCAGCACAAGGCACACTCAGTTACCACTATGAATGGAATGAATCATTTTTCTACAGTGCGCCTATGGGTGTATTTCAGTAGAGCATTTCAGTAGTTTATGCGATACTGTTTCAGTAGAATGTGTGAGTGTTTCAGTAGTAAGAGCCAGTAGTGTGTGTTTGAGCATTTCTGTAGTATTTGTGAGGTAATCCTGAATTACGTCTCTGAAGGACCCTCATACTCGGTTATGTTTTAACTGTTTCATTTGTAGCCAAATAAGTGCTTTTCATATAACTAACTATTTCCTCTAAATATGACTTTACTACTGCCTTAGCGTAGGTTGACAACAGACATACACATTTGGGTTACGTCTCCATCAGAACAGAGCTTTGAGTCTGTAGGACCTCCTGCACATTAGTAATGTGGTGTACCTAATGTTGTGACCGGTGAGTGTTTGACATGTCGATGGGTGTGATGAAAGTAGACATAAATCCAGAGTGCAGACTTACGAGCATTTACAGCGGCGCGTCAGCCATTACACTCATCAATACACGTACAAAACTTCCACTCAATTTCACACACTACTGAAGACCAAACAGTAAGTCGATTTAATACGCACAAACTAATGAGTTCCACGGAGACAAGGTCAAAACAGAGTGTTTCCCCCTTCGCGCAGGGTGACATTTAGCGGCTTTGTCGCCTCTGTCCCTCCAACCGCGGCCGGCCGAAAATAACCGCAGCTGTCCCTGGCAGTCTCCCTGCATTTCCATTTGTAGAAGCCGGCAGTGCCTCAGCTGTTTGATAAGGCTCCGACATTTACGCCAATACACATCACTTCCTCCGATACAGCCTTTGGGAACACACCTTTAAAATTCAGCTATAGCTGTTAAAATGTATTCTTTAACAACAACAAAAAGAATTAACCGGGGTAAAATGGCGGGAATTCTAGCTAGCCTAGCTGAAACTTGATGCTAGCCATATTGCTTGGCAAGCACAACAAAATGTTTATGTAACACTTTTAAAGTCTATCTTTAAAAGCACGTATATAACAATAGTGTAGTCAGGTAAATCCTCTCCCGGCATACAAAATTTTAAAGTATTTGTGTGTGTTTTTTAAGCTAATATCTTAATCACCTTGAGTCTTCTTTGCTTGGTCAGTCAGTCATGGAAAGCTCCAAAATGTTACAGTTCCACCCTCAAAAATGTCTTCTCTGAGCTGAAATATCCTTAAAATGGTTGGAAATTCAGGGTGCTGTAGCATCCCCCAGTGCGCTGTGGTGCGCGCTTGACTAGACTTATTTTTTCTTTCTTGTCTCTTGTCCTGTGTAGGTCCAACATGAGATAGCTGGCGTGCCTATTTTGGCGCAGCCTCCTTTCCAAAATAGACTCTTGTCATTTAGTGTGCAGATAGCACAACATAGTCACTCATACCGTGCTTGCACACTGCTGCAGGGCAGATTGTACACCATTACTTAACATTGTGCACTCATTAAAAATAAGTCTCAAATATTTCATTCGAAATTTTTTGTTTCCAGTTAATAGTCTTACATTTCTAAACATGAGAGGTACTTTTGGCGAGAGTTAATAAATATTTTTTTGTAATTTTGACGTTACTATTACTATTAGCATCGATTAGAGTGAGAGTGCATGTTACAATTTTTTACTTATGTCTCCATGGAAGTCTGTCACAAACTAAGGACCAACTTTAAATGTACTGTAATGCCCCCCTAAAGCCAGCAACCTGATTTGTTGCTCGCATGCCATGACATCTTTGCTGTGGATACAAACATGGAAAGAGAAAAATGATAGCTCATGCTTCCCATTTTATCATATATAATTATCCATCCATTCATCCATCTTCTTCCGCTCAGGTCGCAGGGCAAATAATACTTTTCTCATGGTGTACTGTTGTCGGTAATACAAGTCCAGACCACTGCCTAAAATCTTTATTAATACTGTGCTGAATAGACCCTAGACCTATATTTTTAGGCTTTGTCTGGAACTTGTTTTACTGTGACTGGGATGACACGATCTAATCCTTAAATAAATATTATAATATTTTTAATGACCAAAGATGAGTACAGTAGGTCCTCAGTTTAGGACATTCACAATTTACAAGGTTTTGAGATCAGGAATGGGCAATTGGACACAACAAAATAGTTTGCACGGATGCACAAGAATATGTGATCCCACGGCACAAGAAGGCTCAGTTACCACCGTACTCACTTTTATGTTCTATTTATGGCCTGGAAGTGTTTCTCATACAAATATTTATGGTAATTATGACTTTACAACTGCATTACCATAGGTTATTGATTGATTATGGTGCCTTCTGTTGTCAAATTTGGGTTACGTTGTTGTCATTGCAACGTTACAGCAATTCCAAGGTAGCGCATAAATATGCTCCCTTATGTACAATCACCTAAGCAGTGACAGAGCAGTAATCTGATTTAATGCTTAGGTAGTGCAATGCAAATACAACCTTTATGCTATAGTCTATTTGTTGGGATGAAATTGTAGAAATAATAGAAATGAAAGTAATAGTAATCTGTTCCAGGTAAGATTGTAAAGGCTACTGGTATACAGTATTTTAGGCCTTGCTTAAACCACATTACACTGGGATGTTAGTCATCACCTAGTCCTTAAATAGGCATTAGCATATTATTTATGACCACTGAGTAATATTGGGAGTGGTCTGCATACAACTTACAGCCATCGTAGAACGAGTGACAAAAAAGTGGGGCAAAAAAGCAGACCTTTTTTTTTTTATATATTAGACAATCATATGGATAAGCGGTTCAGATAATGAATGTATGGATGAAAAAAGTAAGCATGGGGTTGAGCATGCCATTCATAAACTCAAAATGACTTGTGTCAGGACCGCCATAAACCGAGGACCCTCTGTAACTGGCTCCACAGAGACTTTTAATACCTTCCTTGTGTGAGCAGGATATTTTCCCTTGAGCACACGTTTGAAGCCCTTGAGACTGTTCATCCACCTGTGGACAGAAGTGACTCAGTGTATCGCATGGACCATTGCTTTGACTAAGCTCACTACAGCTGCTCGGCCACATAATGACTGCATTGTCGCATTGAAGGCCTGAAAGATCATCATACCTAACACAGAAAATACATCGCGAAGCATGAACTACATTCAGAACATGACTACACCTGAATGCATGATCAAGTTTTTTTGTTTTTTTGCAG
The DNA here is from genome assembly GCF_051991255.1 of Vanacampus margaritifer. Taxonomy (NCBI): domain Eukaryota; kingdom Metazoa; phylum Chordata; class Actinopteri; order Syngnathiformes; family Syngnathidae; genus Vanacampus; species Vanacampus margaritifer. The sequence continues at coordinate 45,518,423 of NC_135433.1, forward strand.
TGTGTAGCAAACAGAAATTTCTTTCCCCATACACCAGTGATTGACAGCAGCAGGTTGTTTGGACACTCACTTGACTAGGCACACCATTTGAAATTCTAGCAGACACAAAGTATGCTTATTGCTTATAATACATTCTGTCCAGCTACAGAGGTTCATGTCTGCACTTTCATAAAGGTGTAAAAATGTTAACAATCCTACATTTATTCTCCGCAGTTGAAGTACTTAGTTTTAAATTGCATTTGTTCCCTTCCCTTTACAGTAATATTGGAGTAAATATAGCATACACTTAACATTGTGTCCAAATATGACACTGCATTACACAAAATGACCAGTAGATGGCTTAAACTTACCAATGATGCACCTTGAATGATTGACATTTTGTCATGAGCGTTCATCTGAACATGAACGTCATTTTTAGTACAGCTGGTGGCTGTCAAAAAGAAAATGAACAGATAAAAGTAACATTCTTTAGAGAGAAAAAAACATCCCATCTTTATTCATTATGCTGATTATTTATCAGTGTGTTAAATAAGTAATATATTGACATAAGTATGATTTCTGATGAAAAACACATGCATCTGTTTCTTATTGGGAAAAAATAAATTAATTCATGTTTCTCAAGAGGACATCAACGATAAATGTGTCATTTTAATTTGGCTGTCAATAATATAATGAATTAACTTCAATTGGATAATTATTAAGTAAACAATTACAGATAAGCACACAGGACTTTTTAAAATAAGTTGTTATATTACATTAAAAATAGACATTTGTTTTGTTAAAAAAAATTGTGTGTGTATATACATTTATATATATATATATATATATATATATATATATGTTTAATGTGTTACTGTGTAGGTATTGGATAATCCAAGGCCTGTATGAATAGACAATATTGCATATACTAAATTTGCTTTAGTTTTAAGAATAATTAAGGTTATTAAGTTAGCATCCAGTTTTTATTTGGTGGTTATGTAAAATATTACTTAATATATTTTAAGATTCTGTCTAACAGTGAGTACTTAAAGAGTTTTAGTACACTAATATGAGATGATATCACACCACAGTTCTCAATCACAACCTTGGAAATGTTTTATTTCAAACAGACATCACAATCATGAACACACTCACCCCAAAAAAAAAAAAAAAAAAGATTAAATAATATTTATCTGCCAGACACAGAAAACAACGTGTATTGTGACACTGTGTCGAAAAAGTTCTTTTGGCGCATTGCATTAGTCAGCTACTGTTTAAAGTACAGAACATGCTGTATAACCCATGTAGTATTTCAGCATGAAAACATATAGCACCTTGTGTCCCAGTCATTGTTATACTTGACTGGCATGTTGTGAGGTCGTCCATGGTGTTAATAATGATGATGCCAGTAGATGACAGGACAGTGCAAATTCAGACAGCATAAATAAATTAAATATGTATGTTGTCAGTCTCTTTGCTGATCTTCTTTTTAGCCACATTTATTATAATCACCAGTATTTACACAAAAAGTGGCTGGGGGTGGGGACATTTATTTACACAGGTGGAAGATGCCAACTATTTGGTGCACAGTGTTTAGCCTTTATCGTCTTAAGTGGATGCCACATCCAGTTGGGCTTGGTGTCTATTTCTTTTGATTAATAATTAGTTTCTAATTTGGGGAGGACTTTATTTGTCTCAAGCGGATTGATGCACATGCCACACATAACTGGGGCACAGTGTCTATTAGAGGAAGTCATGTATTAGTCTGATTTCAAGGAGTTGCTTATTTCTCTAACTTGATGAGGCATTGGCGGGCAAATTGGCATTTTTTGTTGTAAGTGGATGTTGCACTGACCAACATATTGGGGTAATTTGCTTATTTTAAGGAGCCCCCCATCATAAGAAGATGATAAACTGCCTACTAATTGCGGTGCAGAGGTCTATTTGAGGGAGGTGTTTATTTTTATAAGTGAATGATGCACCTGTGACTATTTGGGGTGTGGTTTCTATTTGAAGGAGTTTTTTTTCTTCTTCTTAAGTGGATTATGCACTTGTTGACAAATTGGGACACAGTGTCAATTTAAAGGAGGCGTTTTTTCCCCCCTATCTCTCAAGTGGATCCCACATTGGCCAAGTTATTGGGGGATGGCATTAATTTGAGGAAAGCAACTACTGTCTCATTTGGGGCCACTTTCTGAGCAAATACAGTAGTTAACCTTGATGTTATTACCCACAGTGACTTACTAAGAGCACACTACTGTTGAATATTTAGCATTAACCGATGTAAATCCTATGAGACGAAAGCAAGTATGAGTCCTTAATGCAAAGGCACTGCTTGAAATAAAAACACCAGCAGTGAGGTGTGACTGCAATAAAAACATGCAACGTTGAACTCCAGTGTCTTTCACAACGTGAATTTGTGAGACGCAATACACTCACACGCACGCACGCACACAACAAAACATAAGCAAACAGCGACCTCGTGATACAAAATGAGTCGTTATATACAAATATTTAGAGGTGGTGGCTCAGGTCCCTTTCTGAGCTGATACATGTGCTGTACATACACGTATGTACACTTAAAACTCTGCTTATTGTATTTATATGTAAATATACATCAGTGCAAATACTGAGATAATGTTAGTATCATGAAGCATTTGTTCTTCCATAGACAGATAAATAAAGAGGTCTACAGGTTTAGTATTACCAATAAGATGCTAATCTTCTATGGAAGATCAAAACAAATCAAAGCCATAATGCAATATGTGTAATCTACATATGCCTGTTTGATATGTGTGCGTGTATGTGTGTTTACATATATATTATCCCAAGTAAATTCTTTTTGGCTACTCAAAATTTGAGGGCACCGCCGTCTGTTGTTATTACTCACACAATTATACAATTGGACAGAGAAATTAAATAATTTTTCTGTAAATAAATAACGCTTATCTGTTACATAAAAGAGGGGGAAAGTTAATATATATATCTAAAGCTAACATGAGGCTGAGTGCCTTCTTTTCATGAAAAGGCCAATTTAGGCAAAACTGTTGCTAAAAATAGTTACTAAAATTTGGGGAATTTTCCATGGGAATCAACAAGGATTTATGGGGAATAAACGATGTCCGCAGGGAATATGACCATTCTATTAAGCATGCATGATGTCTATGGTTCACTGAAAGAACTTGATTATAATACTAAATTACATAAAAAATATTTATATATTAAAAAAAATGCCTTCATGAATGTCAAAAGGGAGCCATTCTGACTAATTAAAAACACACACACAAAAAAAATTCCCACTGGAAAATGTCCACTACTTCCGCATCCCCATAGATAAAAATGCATACAAGACATGTAAAAGCAACCCTAAAGTGTTAAAAAATATTTTCCTCCTGATAAATTTGGGATGGCAGAATGATGGTTGAGGGTTCGAATCCTGTGCTTAGGGGGGAATTTGCTTCTGGTACTCCAGCTTCCTCCCACATTCCAAAAACATGCATGTTAGGTTCCTTAAAGACGTAAAATTGTCCATAGGCGTAAGCGTGAGTGTTTGTTTGTCGACATGTGCCCTGTGACTGGCTGATGACCAGCCCAGGATGTACCCCACCGCTGGCCCAAAGGTCAGGAAAGATTGGCTCCATGTCAACTACGACCTTAACGAGGGTATAGAAAATTACCTTTAGATGCATGGATAGAGTTTGAGTTCAGCGCTTAATAGACAACCTTTGAGGAATAAAACCAGGATGTGACCACAATTGGGCCTCACTTCAGTGGTCTTTCTGGGATATTGCCACGGGGGTTATTCAGGACATCATGTAGTGGTTTTGAGGCCCATTTTGTCCGTCCTAAAGTTACTAAAGAAACATCTTTCAAAAGAGTTGATAACACTGAACAAAATCTGTGAGTGTGAGAACCCAACAAAGACAGCAGCATCAAAATGCTTCATGTAAAGTCATTGATCAAGTCCATCAGCCACATACACTTAGAAGTAGAAGTATGTGTGCTATATTATTTATATGCATGTGTTTTAGATGTAGTAGTAACAATGAGGACTCTTCAAGTATTTACACATCGCAAGGATCTAATCACTAAGATACTGCCATGCAGCAATAATGCAGTAAAACACTATATTAGATGCTTGTGATGTGCACTACAAACACTTGAATTGTGCATATAGAGCCTTTGGCATTTTTTCCATCAGTGGTCTTGTGAATACTCCATGTTGTTTGTCCGCACACATATACTCAACGTACGCACACGGTTCATCTGGACAAAAAAACAAAACATGTATGCTTCCCTGATGTCTGTGCAGAAGAAGATAGTGGTTTCTTCATGAGACGTCCTCGTGTCAAAGGGATGAATTTAAAGGTCCGTGCTGAAGATCTTCTAAGGCCACAATGCTCATTGGTGAAAAAAAAATGTAAACACTACAAAGAGAAAACCAGGAAAAGGAGTTCAATTATTTGAATGTCTTACTAAGAAAAAAAAGAAAAAAAACAATAAGGCTACATTACTAGATCTCCTCGAACAGTATTAACTGGCTTTAAAAATATGGACTTAAGTGTGAAAGTGACCATAAATGAAGTTCCTGCTGTTCTGGTGTCAACAGAGTTTAAAACACCTCAAAACAAAACACTTTGTTTGCCATGTTTGTTTTTTCCCCCGTTCATTTCTTGTGATCATAAGCCATGTTTTTGTTTACTGTGGTAAGCAATGTTTTTTGTTTGCTTGTTATTTTCATCAGTCATGTATTTTTTTAGTTAGCTCTGTTTTTACCTATTAATTGCAATTGACAAACATGTTGTTCTTTACCATCATCATGTTTTTGCTAATGTTCAAAAAAATGTGTTTACTATCATCAGCCATGCTTTTTAATTTACTTATTGAGATCAGTCTTTTTTTTCTTTTCTTACTGCAATACTTTGAGGTCGGAAGTCCCTTTCTATTAAACTTGAATGCAGCATTTAAAAAACAGATAACACAGAGAGGCTAACATAATCACTACTTAATTAAGACTGACACTTGAAAGTTGGACAGCCTTCCTCAAGGTAGTGCTTAATATCTCTCTAGTAATTAACCTTGTAATTGAGGTCTTTCTCATTGGAGCACCCTATTAAGAACATTTAGCTAATTAGAAGCACTTCTTTTATGTACTCAGCACTAAGCTACACAGTTAAAAATAGAGCACACACCTTATGTCATAAGGCACTTCAACAAGTCCTGGTGTCCTGTTTTAGAGTGGATCCACTATTTATCTCTTCTTCCTCTTCCTCCTCCTCCTCCTCTTCTTGCCACCCACCAAGGTGCACCGGTGTTACCAAAGATGGCGTGGAACCAACATGGGCCTGCAAACCTGACAATTTTGATTTTGAATTAGCGCACAAAAAACAAACCGCTCTTATTTTTAATGTCTAGTGAAAAACACAGCTACACGTTCTGTCTTAATATAGTGAAAACCTTTAGAAATGTCCCAGAAGTGGTACAAATTTCAAAAGTTCAAATGAACATTTCAAGGCTCCGCTAGCTACCCATTTAAGTTCCTTCATTGTTATGCTCTTTTGCAGTAGAATATGTGACCAGTGTTAAAGTTACCAGTGTTGCCATGTAGCTCAGTCATTGGCATTGAGCTATGCCAATGCCCCGTAATCCTCTGTGGGTGCGACGTCTGCTGGTGGAGCTGAAGAGACAGATTTGTGTCAATAAAAGGTAAGTGAGTGGCATGGTGTAAGTGAGCAGAAACGTGTGGCGCCAAATAGAAAATTACCTCATGCATGTAGATAGCGTGAAGGCTCATCTCTGCTGAGGCAAACTCCGACTGCAGCGTATTACTTCGTAAATGGCTGTCACTGAATGACATACTAATAAAAACAAAAAAGATATCAAATGTACACATTTCAGAACATTTAGTTTTTAATTGTCTACTATAAAAATACTAAATGCCTGCTCATTTGGCGCCATACCGCTACACTTATTGACAAGTGCAATTAAGCAGCTTGATGATTGAATGCTGCCTCCATGAGTAAAAATACACTGGAATTGTATTGGTGTTGGTTTTATGACAGTTAGGGGTGGGCTATACTGGCTAAATTAGCCAGTGGTGGCTTTGCACATACTCCATTCATATCCCGTCTGAACTCACTGGGGTAAATATAATCTGCACTGGGATTTGAAACTGAGTGTTGAAAGAAAATATATTTAGTGCACTGTAATGCTTTATTCCTGAATGCTGGAGACCTTTTATTAAGACATATGGGAGCTCATTTAAACTGCGAAAAAAATACATACACATACTACATTGACTGCCACAGCCGTCAAAAATTAATTTGAACTATTTCTATTAGTTTCTCATTTTTTTCCACTTTTGATAACAAGAGTATGAAAACCTAGAATTTTTTTTATTGTACATTTAGAACAGATATAACATTTGTGATTAATCGTGAGTTAACTATTGAAGTCATGCGATTAATTACAATTTTAAAAATGTCGTCTGGCACCCCTAATTTTTAATAATCTTTTCTTTTTTTTTAATTAGGGGCATCAGGCGATTACATTTTTTAATTGTAATTAATCACATGACTTCACTAGTTAACACAAGATTAATCACAAATTTTATATCTGTTCTAAATGTACAATACATTTTTTTTTTACTAGGTATTCATACTCTTGTTAACAAAAGTGGAAAAAAATGTGAAACTAATAGAAATAGTTCAACTTAATTTTTGACCTCAATAGCAGTCAATGGCAGTGAATAAATTTGTGTATTATATTACATATACATATTAAAAAATTAGGGGCGTCAGACGATTACATTTTTTAATTACTCGCATGACTTATCTTACGATTAATCACAAATTTTATATCTGTTCTAAATGTACAATAAAAAATTCTAGGTTTTCATACTATTGTTATCAAAAGTGGAAAAAATGTGAAACTAATAGAAATAGTTCCAATTATTTTTTTACGTCTATAGCCGTCAATGGCAGTGAATGAGTTAGATGGGGAGTTTGCAGTTTAAAAAAACAAAACACTGCCATTCATGTTAAAACTGTCTACATGACCTGACTCGATCACCATTTTACGCCCCAAATTGTATTTTACTGTAATTATTTTAAAACACATTGTGCCTTGACAAGAATAGCTTATCAGATACTATAGAAATAGAATAGAAATAGCTGTGCACACGCTATAGCCGCGTAGGCACACTGGCTTGCTTACCTTGCACTTTCTTACAGAGCGCTTTCACGAGGCTACATTTAAAATCTTGCTCTAATGATAATGTATATATATATTTTTTTACAAGTCAAGAAATGTCTGAGGTCCGCTAGTTACCTGTCAATACCGGTGCGATCACTGTGGTACATGGTGCTTTCTGGATACATCGAGGAGGCTTGGTGGCGTTGCGGGTAGCTGCGGCCAGTTTGCGGCAGTTGGGAGGTGGACAAAGAGGCCAGGACGCTGGCGGCGGCAGATGCTGCCGTGCTCGGAGGGATGAAGCGGTGATCTCTGCCTTGTAGTCCTGACGCGGTGAGAACGGGGTGCGCCAGGACGCTGGCCAGCAGATTATCAGGCTGGGAAGAATAACAGCAATGTGGTGAATTGATTAAATTGAACAAAGCAATGAGTTAGGTTTGTCTGCATTTTTTTTGTTTTTTTTACCCCGGTTGCAGACTCGTTAGACTGCAGCGATGTGCAGAGAGGAGCCTCAGAGAGCAGGAGCTGCGTGGATGGACCGCCTTGTGCGTCATGTTGCACTTTCTGCTTCAGATGGGTGATGAACACCGAGCTGTCCAGCGGTGGCTGCCAATGTGGATTCTTAATGGTGAAGTGCATGAGCGACAACTCCGTCTTGCCGTTCTCGGCCTGCTGGTACACGGACGCCTCCGTATGGCCCTCGGAGAGCCACTACAAAAACATCAGACACATTAGAACTGCTCATTAGTAACATTGTGTGTGGAGAGTTTGTGTAGATGGATAATGAACTGTGTGTACACTGTACAGATACCGATTTTTAACATCCTAACCTATTTTTTCAATATGAGCTACACCACACTTGACAGGGAAAAGAAATCATGTGTGCTTACTGCTCTTAAAATATGGGTTGTACTCAAAAATAACTTACACAGCACACCACACATAATTATATGTGCACCAACAAGTCTCCTCCCTTAAAACAGAAGCCTGTTGTAATATCAAGACTGACGTGTGAGAGGCAACATGTTGTAACAGCAAAAATCGGACTCATAGAAATTATAACTTGAATGCTTGGCTGCCTGTTTGTGTATCTGGTCTACGATGTGTAATCTTATTGTGTTCAGTGACATATGAGACATTTCGTTTAAAACACTAAACACAACCAGTAACTCATTGATTTGTTTCCTGCAACAATGCAAGATTCAGTTCACTTCATAATTGTCTATCGCTCCGTTTCAAGTCACAATCAGTGTCTCAGGACAACTATAATTTAGGACCTTTTTCTAAACAGATCGGGAAGGAAAAACAACAACACCACAGGATAATCACCCAGGATGATGTTTTGGAGACATCCAATAATCTGACTTTTGCAGACAATGATCAGATAATGGGCGGAGAAAATTTTTCTCAAATTTGTTTATGATAAATGTATGTGTAGTGCTTGAGTCCAGCTTACAGTTGGATTTCCGTGGCGTCTGATGTCCATTTGTGCAAAGGAGCAGATGTCTCCCACGCCAACCACCTCCACCGTGAAGTTCCGGAAGAAGTCAACGATCTCCAGAGACTTGTTCCTCAGCAGGAAGATGAGAATAAAGGGTGTAATGATGGGACTGAGCAGCTCCTCCAAGATGAACACCTGATTCCGACAGAGAACAGTTTAGTGTGCTTTAAGGGAAAGTCAACCTGATTTTTTTTTTTTTTACAATAATGTTATATGTGACCTCACTAGTTTAAATATGGTATGCTTGTTAATATTGCGTAAGTGGAATACGAGTTTAGCAGCAAAATCCAGCCGTTTTAATCCATATCACGGGGAGGCAATTTTGCCACTTACTGTCGAATGAAGATGACATCAAGATTGCTCAGGTCTCAGGTAATGACCAATAACAGATGTTTTCTGAACCTGCGCTGTGATTGGTTGTAACGGGTAACAACCTATCACAGCTCAGCTTCAGAAAACAGGTGAGCTGTAATTGGTCGTTGCCTGAGCCTTGAGCAACATTGATGTCATCTTCAGTCGATAGCAGATGGATAAAAACGGCTGGATTTGGCTGCATAACTCATATTCCACAAATGTAATCAGAATGTCATGTTTAGACTAGTAAGGTCACATATAACATTATTTGCAAGAAATGTTTTAAGTTGAATTCCAGTTTAAAAACAGTACTTGAAATGCATGGCAAACATCTTGAACTGATAGCATTCATTACACATTTCTATTTCATTGTTTTCTTTCCTAGTGTGTAGTATCTTAGTGATAGACTACACTGTAAGAAATGAAATATATTAACTCGTGTATGGCTATTGACCAAATATTACCTTACAGCCCCAATCCGAAATTCATCCTGAATTTAACAGGAATTGGCTATACTCATCCACTGAGGTTTCATCCACTCACCGCTTTGTATTGGAACAGCTGTGCCACCTCGTCGCGGGTTTCGCTCTTGTTAGCGTTGCCCCTCCAGTGGTCCGGCATGTAGTGTATGTGGGCCAGCATGCACTGCAGCAGCTGTTCTGGGCACCAAACCATATGCTCGTCTGGGATGAAGGACCTTGTGGAGGACAAAACAAACATGAGTGTTTACTGTGTATGCAGTCATTGGAGACAAGGACTGCACAACCCACCTGGTGATGGTGATAACCACCCCCAGCACTGTGATAGCAGTCAGAATGTGTTGCACCGTCAAGACGTCTTCGTCGTAGACTGTCAGCGCGATGAGCACAGCCAACACAGAGCCCGAGAAAAAGGCGACGTTTTTAGCCAGCACGGTGAGCAGCGGCGACGTGAAGGAGTTCATGTATTTGGACGTGGGTTTGTAGCCTCGGCCCAAGCGTCCGTGCAGCTCGTGGTTCAGTTCGTTGAAGTGGCGCAAGTACAGTCGGCCGTAGAGGGACCAACGACGTGCTCCCAGACTCCCGGGCTCCCTGCGTATGATTTCGGTGTAGCTGAAGAAAGCGTAGAGCACTTGCCACACCAGAATAAAAGGACAAAGCAGCAGATTGGCCACGCCCATGAGCAGGATGACCCTGCTGAGCTGCTGCGCCAGCTCCAGCCGATTGCTGCTGCGCTTGTACTTGGGGTGTAGGTTCCACTTGTTCTGGAACAGCGAACCGGGGCCCCAGAAGAGGATGAGCTCAAAGTTGTACTTCAAGCCCTGCGTGAGGAAGACCACATCTCCCAGTAGGGGGAGCTGCAGTCGCACGGGAAGCAGCGATTTGTTGATCATGGCCACCATGTAGTTCTTGAAGCGCAGGATGCGGTGATAGATGTCCAATTCTGTCAGCTCTTTCTTGTGGATGCACATTTGCTGCTCGCGCTGCAGGCTGATGAGACGGTCCTGGACTTCCTGCCACGTGAAGTTGCATAGTTCATCCTGGGACAATGAGACAGTAGAGATACAAAGTCACACGTTAGTGAATATACATGCTTGGATGAGTGGATATACACGAAAATAACACGAGTAATGCAACATGAAGGTTAGTCAAAAAAATGATGAAAGATGAGATGAGTTTAATGGAGAGTGTGTAAAATATAGTATAGATCCTTGGTGTATTTGAACAGAACAATGAGACAGACATATTATTAAGACTAAAGATGCTCCAATCCGATACGTGGATCGGGTATTGGCCTAGATATTGGAAAAAAATGGATCTGGTATCTGTCAAAATGGTCCCGATCCACACCTCGATCTACAAAGGCTTATCTCCAGGGCGCACGTACGTTCACATCTCCAATAATGAGGTGAAACAGGGAATGGTGAGGTAATATTTCCCCTTAGCTACGTTGGCGCAGTAAATTTGTCTTTCGAAATTGCACTGGGGGAACATCGAAAGCCAGCCCGCCACCTCGCGGAAGACGCCACCTGGGCACTGGCTCGCTGCCCCGCCGCCGTCGGAGAGCAGGGACTGGTTGGTCTCAACGCTGGCCAAGCGGGGACCTCTACTCTTTCGCTCACGAAGGTCCACCGCAGCCCGATCGCGGCCTGCCTCGCAGCTTCAGCAGGCTCCGTGGAAGGAGGGCCGTGTGGAAAGCGGCAACAGAGTTTGCCGAGGCGGGCGAGACAACGAATAATGTAATTAATTACGTCTGATGTAATTGCATTTTATACATAAAGGTGGCATTTGGTGATAATCAATTTTCTTAAACTGAAGAGCAAAGCATGTAGCCTATCAATATTTCTTTATGTGCAGACATGAAGACATGTAGACAGAAGCAAGTGGCGCAGGATAGCCTTTAGCCACATCAAACTCATTTTGTAAACAGAAGCGCTTCGAATCAGTTGAGCCCTGGCCACGTTATGCACAGTTGAACTTGAAACATTAACACTGCTTGAATGTAAGAAAATACAAGTGTACTTAAGTAATGATTACATTCATTCAATATACATTCAATACACCTATTGAAAATATTGAATGAAAATCATACTCCAACAAATGTCTAAAAAATATTTCCAAGACATTAAAGAACATCTAAAAGCATTTGAGTTTTTGGGGAAATATATTAAATATTATTGGGGGGTACTAGTGCAAAGACAATTTAGTATGAATCGGATCGGTATCGGCAGATATTGAACCCAAGGTATCGGTATTGAATCAGTAATGAAAAAAATGGATCGGGGCGTCCCTAATTAAGACACCTGTGAACTTTTTTCAATTGTGATTATAATATTTTCTTCTTTCAAATCTCAACTCATGAATCTACAGGAAACTGTTGGAGATGTGTACCATTGTGATCTTCAGCGCTTTAATGTAGAACTGTCGGATTTCCCAGTAGCTCAGGACATTGCAAATGACCTTGATGAGTCGATAGAGCCAGAAGATGGCCGCCATGATGAGAAGGAATATGACCCAGCTGTTCGCTTGGATTCTGAAGCAAAAAAGGTAGACAACGAGATAAAAAAATAAGACAATAGCAATAATAGAAAAGATGTTTCCAAGTGGCAGGCAGAATAAATTTGTGAAGTAGGGGAGGAGAGTCGTATTTATTTGAGTGAAAAGTCACAATGCTACGGAAATGGTAGTAAAATTGAAGGTGAAAATCAAAAAAAAATTCCCCAAGTAAAAAGTTGCCATGTTACGAGAATAAAGTTGCAACATGACGGGGAAAAATTTCTTATTTTTTTTCAACTCGTCATAATTTAAATATAACAATAATATTACAAGAAAAAGTCTGAATGTTACGAGAATAATGGTGTTTTAGTATGGGGGTGGCGAGTCTTTTTTGTGTGTAAAAAGTCATTGCTACAAATAAAAGTATACTTAAGTTAAAGTCATCATGTTTATGAGAAAAAAAGTATTTTTTCAGTTACAGGAATAAAGCAGTAATATTCAGAGGAAAATGTAATTTTTCCACTGAATATTACTGTACAAGTACATTGTACAATTATAACAATAAAGTCATATGACACCAAAGTATTGTACATTGTACAATAATGTAACATTATAACAATAAAGTCATATGACACTAAAGTCTGTTTTTCTAAAACGTCATATTCCTCAGAGAATATAATTTTAATATTACAAGAAAATAATAATTTCTCAAATAAAAAGGCGTAATGTTCAAGAAATTTCCAGCCTAGTTTTAATAATATTGTATTAGAATTCACACACAAACCTAAGCGCAAACTAGCGGGCACATATCAATACGATAATATCCCTAAATATGTAGAAAGTTACATTACCAAACAACAAAACAGGCAATTTCGCCAATGCAGTTTTATCATTTGTAAAAAATGATACTTCAATTTATCTCGATAAAGTCCTCGACAGTGGCCCTCACAAATCCTTGTTTTATGAAGAAAGAAAAAACTGTACTTAGGGACGACGATGAGCAAAACAACTGTTTACATATCCTGCCAAATCTATAACTGTGCAATTTAAGGAAGTTGCTGCACTTCATTGGGAAATCAGAAAAGGAACAAGACGATCCCACCAAAAGTTCCAAGCAGTCTTGCTTCACTTTTTTTTTTTTATTATTATCTTTGAGTAAGCTGTGGAAAACAAACACAAGCCAGACTACTGTGGAGGAAAAATATGCTAACATCGGGCGGAGCTTGTTCCTCATAGCCTGCCAGAGAAGTATCATGTGGCAGTCAGCTACAGCCAAATATTGGCTTCTCGGCTGACCACTTTTACCTCACTGACACGGATCAATTACTTAACGTGCAGCACAACAACTTCAGTGTCATCGGCGCTGAAATGTCGCAACAGGAAAGCCAATCATGAGGTACTAATAGAAAGGGAACAACTTGTACCTTTTTACAAAACAACCCCCTTCTAGTTCTAACATTATATTAAAAATGAAATAAATGATTTAAATGACCACAAATGTATAAGTCAAAGGGGTGCAGATTTTACGTTTATACTTGATAAGTGCTTTAAATACCTCAACATTTTCATACCTCTTTGGTTGGACAATAATGTGGTACATTTGAGTGAGGCCAAACTGGACATGTTTTTAGACATCCTCTTAGTGTTTATGATGACCTATACTAAATACAGTTGTTTGACAAAGCAAGAATACATCAATTTTGGGATTCACTATAAGTTTATACAGCCTCAATTTGTTTAAAACTAGAAATATTGATGATAACAAAGTAACCCAAACGGTGTCCTCTAGCTGTTTGTTTTATTTGCAAATGAACCACAGAAATTATATATATATATATATATATATATATATATATATACACGTCATAATTTTTTACTTTTTTGATTTTACAAGTATAGAAAATAGAGAACATTGTGAGAAAATACATTTTTATTCAGAATTATGGATGGAAGTCATGTTTTAAGAATATTATTTAAAAAAAAACAATAATGCGGATGAACTGTAATAAATGGGTTCTTACCTCTCAGTGCACTGCTGGCTGGGCAAAAGGGCATCGGGGATGGTGACCTTGTTCCTGTCCAATGGGTTGCGGCCTGGCCCCGTGTGATTGACAGCGCGGTTGGCGAACAGAACGTCATATTCCACACAGTTGACCAAGAACGTTGTGAATGTGACGACGAACAAAAATTGACTGTCGAGCACAAAAAAAAAAAAAAAGAACATTTAAGCTTTAATTCCACCAGACTTGGCATCGATCCTCTGATGCTTTTTACACTAAATCCAGAGTGGAATATTGCTGTGTGTGCTCTTACTGGCATCATTAAAAACTTGACTCTGAAGGCGGAAAATTGTTGGATCAAATTTGTCCACCTACCCTATTTTGTTCCAGTACAATTCAAGACAGAACTGAAATATGGGTTTACAAAAAAGACAGAGAAAAATGCCATCAGTGTAGATGACAAATTGATTTGAGAATTTGAATTAAACATGTATTGCTGGGGTAGTCATCAGTTAGTCCTGTATTACACATAAGTCATTGGGTCGTCATTGTATGCTTGCTATTTAATGACGCCTTGTATTAACGCGTGCTGTGGCCACATTCAGATAAACAGCAGAACAAGACCTAAAAATAGTCATGCCCCCTCAAGCAGAGCACAGAAAAAGTTATCTCAGACCGAAATGGAAAATAAACAATGTGCGAAGTGAGGACAAATGCTGTGGCTGATTCAAATTGATTGCAAAAGTCAACAAAAAGTGAACCATTTTTAGCTCAGTTTATGTAGCATAACATTTAACAGTTACTGAAACTGTTGAATGCCTGCTGCTGAACTTGTTCACGTTGAAGCCTGGGTCATATGAACACAAAAACAACCTGCAGCATCAGTCTTCAAGTACACAAATCATCCTGTTGGAACCCACAAAACCATGTATAAATGTTATATTAGCACCACCTTGTTCATGGTTGTGTGATGGTTGAGTTGTACAGGTCATACAATGAATGGCGGAGAAAGTTTTGAAATGACTTTTCTTTTTTTCCCTGGCATTTGATTTGAACAGAGTAAGTTCTAGCCACTGTAGGGTGTACTTGGGGGATTTACCTTATGTACCAAAACTGGCAATCAAATCATCTTCAGGTAGCTCGTGATACTTACACAAGTTCAAAAAACTCCGACAGCATCATACAGGCGAAGCCATTCTTTTGATGAAAATGATAGATGTGGACACACAGGTTAAGGGAAAGCAAGGCACATTTGCATAAGTATAGCTTCAAGTAAAAAAATAAAATAAAAAAAGCCTATAACAAATCTAAACTATGAAAGTCCAGTGGAACGCCCCATATACAAGAGTGGAAAAATTTGGAGCTCCACCAAAAATCTGGGCTAAATTGGCTCCCAGAAACTTAAGAGCTCATCACGGGTGATGCTGTAATGGTCAGTGAGGAAATGTGTGAAGGATAGCCTTGGAAGAGAATGTAGAACTTACTGCACCACGAGAATTGGTCTGGCTGCAGTAACAAGCTTCTGTGCATCATAGAAAATCCACAACATCCACTACAAGGCACCATCTCCAGGCAAAGGAGCAGCTGCTGTCACTGCCCTTCACAACTGACAAACTGATGAAATCATTCATCCCCCATGCCCTAAAAACTCTGTACTGTCAACATTTTGCACAATGACCACCTCAACTGGACTTTCAGACAGCACTGGAATTTTGACCTCTCTTTTGTTTTTACTTTAAAAAACATACACACTTCTATATATCAGATGTTTTTTCTCTCATTTCAATTGTGTTGTTTCTGTTTTGCGAATTTCCCTTGTGGATCAATAAGGTCCATCACTCCATCTCCAGGTTAGGTGTCCTGTTGTTTTTAAATTAGAACAACTTAAGCCAACCAGCGTCACAGAATGATTCTGTTGGATTTGGGGGTTCCACTGTCTTAACAAGCTAGGACACCAAAGCTTACTGGTAAATCTGCTTCAGTAAGGCTCAGTACAATGACATACGTCACGGCAAAACACACAAGGATATTCTAGTGAAGAAGTTATCCAAGTTCTTGATGTGGTGCCATGAATCTGCAACACAAATAATGGGACATTTTATGAGAGGATAAACAAATACCATCACTGTGAGACTTGAAAAACTAGCATGCCACTTTGGTTTGGTAGATTTTTACTGAACATGTTTACCTTTCAGGCCTTCGGGCACATGGACCAGCAAGTCCTCCTCCCCGGGTGGAGAGTCCTCCTCCAGGTCCTCAATCCTCTGATACTCCCGGTAGGCTTCCAAGTTGGCCATGGTTGCGCTTCACATTCTCCACTCAGCCGTTCAACTCACTGAAGAAGCTCCCCTGTGAGCTACTGTGTCACCATACAAAACGAGCAAAGACCTTCAAAACGAGGCTACATTTTGCGGCTAGCGACTTGAGAGGTCCCAAGTCAGGCTAGCTAAAAGCTAAATTAGCGTGACAACTTACGATAGCATGTGACGTGACGCTGAAATTTTCCCAGAGAGTATTCAGTTTGTTATTAATGCGTCTGATACGCCAACTGTACGTAATTAAATGCCCCCGGGGTGAGTGAGAAGTGGTCGGCTAGTGGGGGAATGATTCAGCCAGTCGAGCGTGGTCACGCAGAGTGCACGGTTTGTTTTGTTCCCGACTCGCTCCGTCCGTCCATCCGCTGGTATCAAACTACTTTTGCTCCCCCTTGAGCGAAAACACAACAGCGACTCGCGTTCTTTCACCCGCACACTTCGGTTCACCTTATGGTGCAATCGACCTGAGTCTGTCAGTCTTTAAATTCGGAAAGCTCCCTACCAAAAAAATACAGCATACCCTAGTGTGTGTGTATGCGCTCACTGTTTTTGTCTTTCACAAACAAACGTCACTACAGGTTTTAGCAGTGACAACTTCCGGTATACAGTTGTAGTTTTTTACGCGAGTGGTTGTGCGATTTCCGTGTCACGTTGTTTCGGAGTACTAAAATAATTTAAAAGACACATAATGTAATTTAAAATGTAATAATATTATGTTTATAACTAAATAAATTGTCTTAAAACCATTAAAGAAGAACAACCTTAAATAATAACCACGCCTATCGTGTGAAGTGCATTCTGGGTGAATTCAATATGGCGGCGCGCTTGTAGCACCAGTTTAGCAAATTAAATTGTGTTACTTTTTCTAAAGAAAGGCGTTAAAATGTGGTATTGCTGCAGAGTAAGCTTCATTGGACCAGTGCGGTCGCTGTCGTTATATCCGCAATGCAATAAAACGCAAGGTTTATGGAAATATTCAAGGTAGGGTAATGTGACCCGCTAGCATGCTTGGCTAATGACAGCTTAATGCTTGTTGTCCCTGCACCCAGTTTTGCTTAGTCGATAACAGGCTTGTATGCACTTTGCTTGTTTAGATAAAACGTTTAATTGATTATGATTTTGTTTAGTAAAATTTTACAAATATTGATGTATTTATGTATGGTGCAAATTTGAACTTTTTCATTGAGCTGTCTGACTATTTCAAGTAAAATGATTACTGAACAGGGCCTAAATGTAAAAGTAAAGCAATATTAATCATACAAAATTATCTAGAAAATAGCAATTGTAGTTTATTAACTACTAATAAAATGAGAATTACTGACGTATAAGTAAATAAATATGATTATTTTTATTTATTTTATTTTATATTCATTTAGGAATATAAACATTTCATTTTGTATTCAGATTGCATTCATCTTCAGGATCCAATGTATTCAGCGTCTCACGTCAACATGGGAATATTGTCAGTCGTTTGTGGAGCGTGGCTCAGAGAGCTCTGCGACAGTCAGCCACGGCAGCATCCAAACGCTCTGGCGTGACACTCAGGTTCATCCTCGCGCCAGCAGCACTTACAGTCTCTGGGCGACTGTTTTGCCACACGGTGAACTGCGAAGCAGACGTGAACAACAACATCCCAGTGGAGACTGTGACCAAAAATCCAGAATTCAAATGGCATATCCTGTGGGAGTTTGTGAAGCCTCAGCTGTTTGCGCTCATGTGTGCTGTCATGGTAAGCCAGTAGTGATTGTAATTTGTAAATGTAATATAACATTTAAGGCGACTCAATTTAATGTTTTCTTTTCAGCTGTCTTTTGGTGCAGCCATTTTAAACATTCAAATCCCGCTGATGCTGGGGGACCTGGTGAACGTGGTAGCACGCTACTTGAGGGAACATACTGGGGATTATGTCCGTGAGATAAGGGGTCCCGCTTTTAAATTGCTTGGACTGTATGGCATCCAAGTACGTAAACATTCTAAATAAGACATTTATGACAGTCTTGTAATTGCTTTAATAATTTCAATGTACTATAGGGCTTGCTGACAAGCGGCTACATCATCCTGCTATCAAGAGTCGGAGAAAGAGTGGCGGCGGACATGAGGAAAACACTTTTCGCATCCCTATTGAGGTACTGTATTTATTCGTAACTGCCCTACTTAAACAACACGTCCCGTCGCTGATGTAATTTTTGTCTCTCAGGCAAGATGTGGCTTTCTTTGACGCTAACAAAACTGGACAACTGGTGAATCGCTTGACAGCTGACATTCAGGAGTTCAAGTCTTCTTTTAAGTTGGTCATCTCTCAGGTATGACGCAAACATACATTGTTTCCTCATATGGTGGCCGGGACTCTATTTATTCAATTGCAGAGAGTGCTAGTGGCCTGTGGGTGGTGGTTATTTATACAATCATCCATTTTCTATAGTTTTGTCCTCATTAGGATGCAGTGAAATACAATTTCAATACCTATACAGTATTTAAAGAAACATGTCCGTACCAATAAAACACCTTTAGGTGGCAGTATCACTCTGCGTACAACTTCCTGTTGCCTCGCCATAATGCGTCTGTTTAGTTCACTAAAATAGTTTTACTTAATTCTATTCTCTGTTTTTGTTATTATTCTGTAGTTATTTAATTGTATGTACGTGACAATCTAAAGCATAAATATTTGTTGTATATCAAAAAACTTTGTCCACCTAATCATTTACTTTCTTGCTGTCTTTAACATACACATCAATTTCAGCTTTACAGATGTCATGCCAGTTGTGAGAGCAGCTTATGATTCATTTATACCATTATATGTTACTCATGATGATTAATTGGAGTACAGTGTATATTAGAGCAGGGGCCACTTTTTTTTAATTTTTTTTAAGAAATGCAGTATTGAAACTTTTAAAGGTTGTTGTTGGCATTTCTAATTTTTCGGAATTTTGTTGACACTTTTCAGGGTCTCCGGAGTATCACACAGACAGTGGGATGCTTTGTGTCGCTTTACTTCATCTCCCCAAAACTCACAGGCTTGACCGTGGTGGTGCTCCCTTGTCTAGTAGGAGCGGGGGCTGTCATCGGCTCGTTCCTGCGCAGACTTTCCCGTTTGGCTCAAGAACAGGTGAGGCGAGGCTGTTTTCCATACCTTAGGGCAGGCTGGATTAACACTGCATGATTCAAGTGACACAATTCCTTTGTTTTTCTAAATTGCTCTCAAGTGGCACAATTTTGATATGGCATGGCAGCGCTAAGAGGAAAAAGAAATGCATGAAATAGGACATTTTCAGGCCTTTTCCAAATGCGGATCTGCCAGTGCAACTTAAACGCAATTAAAGCTCATTTACAGTAAATCACAGGCAAAAATTTTAGCATAGACCAACTAAACGTTTAATATCGGTATCAGGCGCTTGGGCCTGTAGTGTAAATCCAACCAAAAATGTATTTTTCTGGTCAAAATCAATTGACAATTGTATTGTATTGCAACTATTAACTACTGTATTGTCGTTTCCATGAAGGTTGCCAAAGCAACCGGAGTGGCAGATGAGGCTCTCGGTAATGTACGAACAGTGAAAGCCTTTGCCATGGAGGAGCGCGAGCTACAGTAAGTGAAAAGTGTTTCATCTGATGTACTTAAAATTCTGGGATGTTAAAATAACATGTTTCCATTTCCACCACGTTTCTCCCAGGTTGTACGCGTACGAAGTTGAAAAGTCTTGTGAAATGAATGAAAGTCTTGGGACAGGAATTGCTGTTTTCCAGGGACTTTCAAATCTCACCCTCAACTGTGAGTCTGTTTATTTTAACCAATAAATTAATATAGTTTATAGCTATTCTTTTTTTAACATGTCGTTGCAGGTATTGTTCTCGGAACTATTTTTGCCGGAGGAACTCTAATTTCCAGCAATGAAATGTCGCCTGGAGACCTCATGTCTTTCTTGATTGCTTCCCAGACAGTACAGAAGTATAAAAGACACATCTCATCTCATGAAAATTGCTTAAATAATAGATATTTTAACCAATACTTTTTTTATATCAAATTTGTAGGTCCTTAGCCAGTATATCTATCCTGTTTGGCCAAGTAAGTCAATTCAAGTAAATCTGAAGTAGTGGTTTTGGTTTGCTCTGATTGCTTCTACTTATTCTTTCCAGATGGTGAGAGGAACAAGCGCCGGCGCTCGTGTTTTTGAATATTTGTCGTTGAAGCCTTCCATACCTCTTTCCGGCGGGGGACGCATCCCGTATCATTCTCTGGCAGGAAGAGTTGACTTTCTCAACATTTCATTCAGGTTGTAGTAGCCTTCAATTATACATTTAGTGAACAGAAACATCAAAACATACCATGTGTTTATTATTTATTGATTATATTTGTAGCTATCCAACAAGACCTGGCCATCAAATTCTGGATAGGTTCAACCTAACGCTGCCACCTGGCAAAACAATCGCCATTGTCGGGGAATCTGGAGGAGGTAACTTCATAATAAATGATGTCATCAGACAGCTGGATGTAAACTGTACAATAATGTGCGTCATGTGTTATTTATTTTAGGCAAGTCCACAGTAGCATCCTTATTGGAACGTTTCTATGACCCGACAAGCGGCGTAGTAATGATGGATGGACTCGACATTCGAACCCTTGATCTCTGCTGGCTCAGAGGAAAAGTCATTGGATTTATTAATCAAGTAAAAGAAAAAAACTTTTTTAAGTCAAATTTTGTCGCAAAAGAAAAGTATACTGTCTTTTCTTAAATAGGGGCAGCCGTCCTAATAGATGCCCAATTTAATTATAGAAACAATAAATACCACACCTCAAATAGATGCCACCTTTTTATCACTCGTAGAAAAATATTCGGCCTTTGCTGACTTTGATTGATAAAGTAAAAAAAAAGAAGAAGAACCTCAAAATAGGCTTGACTATCAATAAGTGTATGCCCCACCTTTCTACATAGTCACTATTTGAGGAAAGACAGTTATTAAAATGTCCACACATAATGAGTCTCATTTGAACTGTGTCGTGCTCTGCTCTGCAGGAGCCTGTTCTGTTCGGAGCGTCCATCATGGAAAACATCCGCTTTGGGAAGCCTGAGGCCACCGACGCCGAGGTCTTTGAGGCTGCCAAGCAAGCCAATGCTCACCGCTTTATTACAAGTTTCCCAGACGGCTACAACACCGTGCTCGGTACGAGATTTTAATAACATGTCAAAATGTCCACTTGTATAATGCAGCTCTGCTTATCTTTTGGTTCCGGCATGATAACCAAATGCGTTTCAGACAGTGTAGTCTGGTGGAGCTATTACTTGAAGGTGGCTCAGGATATTCACCCGCCTAGCTAGTCTAGAGACCCAATTATTTGTAAACAAGCCATGAACATTTTTCATAATCCGTCGCCTTTCTTCTCAGGCGAACGTGGTGTGACATTATCAGGAGGACAGAAACAGCGCGTCGCTATCGCCCGGGCTCTCATTAAAAATCCGAGCATCCTGGTGCTGGATGAGGCCACCAGCGCCTTGGATGCTGAGTCGGAGCGTGTGGTGCAGGAGGCTCTGGACCGGGCCACCCGGGGGCGCACTGTGCTCATCATCGCCCACCGCCTGAGCACCATCCAGGCGGCTGACCTCATCTGCGTCATGAGCAACGGGCGCATCGCAGAAGTGAGTTTGCCAGAACATTGAATTTCAGCATACACGCAATGCATCAATTGTTGAATAAAAATGTCTGAGGTCAATTAATTGTTATTCAGTAAATTCTGCAGATGTTTAAGGTGTCTGACTATAATTTCTATAAACTTCTTTTTAAAGGCTGGAACTCACAATGAACTGCTGGGCCGAGGCGGACTGTATTCCGACCTGATCCGAAGACAAAGAGCTGAGGGGAAATGAACCATACTCAAATTATGTTTACAGTAGATGTTATTTTTTTATTAGCTCCATCAAATAAGTTATGATGATATAAGACATATTGTTTTTAATGTAAGTGGACCAACTGGACCAGATGTGAATTTAAAAAATAATAATTTAAAAACACTACTACAAAGTCTTTAAGATTAAAAATATATAGTTTACTTCTATTTAAAGCTTACTATATGACTGTTGTGAATAAAAAAAAAAGTTTTAATGGAATTGTGATTGTCTGTTGTTTTTGTACCTTTTAAAGTAATATACAGGTACGATGTTTTTAATACTCTTTTGACAATGGTTGTAATACACGATTTAGCCTGTAGGGGGACCAATAAGCTCTGCTGTACGGAGCGCTCCGGAGCAGCAAGTGTTGCTAGCGCGAAGCTAACGCTAGCAATCATAACAACCCCCCCACTAAAATTCGGGGCTTGGTCACTGGGTTGTTCCGCTGGCTATTTATTAGCTGGGTCAAACGGGGAGACCATGCAGAAATATGAAAAACTCGAAAAAATCGGAGAGGGTAAGTTGTTTATTTTTTTTTACTTGCTGTTATGTCAGCTAAGGTGGATTTGCTGTTGTATCATCTAGCTTATCGGTTAGCTGACGCTAGCTTCGTTTTTACGTCGTTGCTTGCTCTCATTCCAGATTTAGTTATTGGGAGGTCAATGTAAACGTGTTCATGAATAATATATAAAGTATACATGTGTCGGTGGACGCCTTGTTAGCTTCGGGAGAGATGTAACTAGCTAGCATGTTGATGGCGCAAAAGTGCCATTCAATTTGAATCTGAGCAAAATATATATTTTTTAATCCAAATTATTTCCACAGGTACATACGGGACTGTATTCAAGGCTAAAAACCGAGAAACCCACGAAATCGTGGCCCTGAAACGAGTCCGTTTGGACGATGACGACGAGGTGTGTGTTTGAATTAAAACGTATTGATGCATACTAGGCGCTTGCACGGCGATGTTAACCACTTTCCACCCACTACAGGGCGTGCCAAGCTCTGCCCTGAGAGAAATCTGCCTGCTGAAGGAGCTCAAGCATAAAAACATAGTCAGGTCAGGCCATTTACAATATTTATATACGTAGCGTAAGTATTGTTGAGAATCATAATTGTGTGAATGCTGAAGAGCCTCATTAAAATTAACGGGGACATTTTTAATCATCACCTCACATTTACATTTTGTCGATCAAGTCAAACCATTCGAACTTCCCAATATTCCCCCAAAGTCCTGCGTTTTGGAGAAGTGTACACATTTTTAATGAGAACATTACCAAAGTAACCCCAAATTCATCATTTTTATTCAGCCACTTCGCAACTAAAATTCCATTAATCCAACTTTTACTGTAGGCTAAATGGCCATTTCACATTTTCCATGAGAAAACTCCACAATTAATGGAGAAATTTGACAAATCCACCTCTTCTCAGTAATTCAAATTATTAAGAGGGCAAGGGAAAGAAAAAAAAAGCTCTACAGCATGCACATGCACTTTGTACACAAATTGTAATTTCTAGTTTAAATAGATACTTCTGTCCCTTGCAGGCTACATGACGTGTTGCACAGTGACAAGAAGCTAACATTGGTCTTTGAATATTGTGATCAGGTGAGACAAACTCAAATCTGACCGCTTGTAGACACTTGAGCTAATGTTTACCTTTTTCACCGCACAGGATTTGAAGAAGTACTTTGACAGTTGCAATGGAGATTTAGACCCTGAAACAGTGAAGGTGAAAAATTACATTTGTTGATGGGTTTACACTACACGACCAAGTACCCAATTCCAACTTCATGCCTTTGCAGCAGTGCACGTGTCAATACCTTTCTTCTTCTTTGCAGTCGTTTATGTTCCAGCTGTTAAAAGGACTTGCTTTCTGTCACAGTCGCAATGTTCTTCACAGAGATCTTAAACCGCAGAATCTTCTCATCAACAGAGTGAGTGAACCCGGGATTATAGAAAAATATAATCCGATACATACGTTTCATTCATGTTTGTGTTTACAGAATGGCGAGTTGAAGCTGGCTGACTTTGGGCTTGCTCGAGCATTCGGCATCCCTGTGAGGTGTTACTCAGCTGAGGTAAATTGACAATACAGCGAGCTAATCGCTAACTAGCTTAATGTGAAAGGAACAACCCTTTGAAATCATTCAAAGATGTTAATGTGCACATGTCTGTGGGTACATACTGTACAAATATCTGCATCAGACAGCATTTAACCAATAAAATGTGTTGTTTTTAATTAATCATGTGTTATCAGAATGTCAGAATACTGTATTTCTTTAACAACTAGCCTGGGGCATTTATTTACTCAACTGCAGAGAGTACCAGGTGTTTATTAATGCTGTGAGATTAAACATCGAGCCTTTTTTTCTCCAGAAGAATGCCAGTACAGATATCAACCACCGATTCCACTAGTACTTTTGATAAATAAATCCCCCCACCACGCCTCCCAAATAAAAAGATAACTTTAAAGAACTACTAAAATCTATATTTCCCGACATAGCATTTACTGTACATTTGAAATTGTATTAAATTAATGGCAATTTTTTATTGTCCTAATTTCAAATTTCTAGTTCCGGATTATAAAACGGTATCGGCCTCCGTCACAAGTACAATACCTTGAAAAAAGGCCGTGCATCAGCCCGTTACTGATACCCGGTATCAGTACTCGCCCATCCCCAATTTATTTAAATAAAAAGATTGATGATATTTGTAATAAACACACTTTGTGGGATTGGCATCAAAATTATATGCATCAGTGTAATTTGAATTTCTACTTGAGGGATTATAATTATTATAATAAATTAAAAAAAATTATAAGATATTGAAGAAATGTGTTTTGAAATATTTTAACCACTTTATTTTAAAATGCTTAACTTATTTATTAATAATCAACAATTTGTGAAAAATATACCAATAATTCAAAAAATATTTTAAATATATATATATTTTTATAAATTAAAAACCAAACAATACATTAATATAACGC
The DNA here is from genome assembly GCF_051991255.1 of Vanacampus margaritifer. Lineage (NCBI taxonomy): Eukaryota > Metazoa > Chordata > Actinopteri > Syngnathiformes > Syngnathidae > Vanacampus > Vanacampus margaritifer. Next base: position 45,543,611 of record NC_135433.1, read on the forward strand.
TACTTTAAAAACTAAATATATTTTTAGGTATTTTTAAAATGTTTGCTTTTGTTTTTAATGCACAATGAATTTTGTTCATTTTTTGGGATAATATAAATTATGAAATATCTTTGCATATTCATGGTTTTCAAATGACAGTATATTGTGATAATATTGTAACAATAATAATCATAAATCTGTATCTGACAAGGACAATGCCAAAGTCAAACAAACTTGCAGTGGATGTGATGCATGTATCTTAGAGTTTATAGCTAATGTTAATTCTCAACTCCAGTCCCCAGTTGGTCTCTTCCACAACATTGTGGTACGTTCTCAAATGTACATCATATACCAACTAGAAAATGCAATTTCTGAAGAAATTGCGTGTGAAGGCTGTAAGGCTGAATGAAAACCTGTGGAATAGATGGAAGCGCTCATGGCGTGACTTGGTGGAATATATTGAAGTTGGAATGAAGTGAATGGGATGAAAAATGTGGAATAAAATGTGAAATGTAGAATCTCCCAATAAGAATGAGTAGAGAAAAATAGGGTACAAAATGGGGAATTGTGGGTAAGGCGTGAATTTTGGAACTGAAAGAAATGGAAGAGCTCATGGCGTGAATTGGTAGAATATATTGGAGTTGGAATGAAGTGAATCAAATTAAAAATGTGGATTAAATGTGAAATGTAGAATCTCCCATTAGGAATGAATGGAGAAAAGTAGGGTACAAAATGGGGAATGATGGGTAAGGCGTGAATTTTGGTACTGAAAGAAATGGAAGCGCTCATGGTTGGAATGAAGTGAATCGAATGAAAAATGTGGAGGGAAATGTAGAATCTCCCATTCAGAATGAGTGGGGGAAAATAGGGTACAAAATCGGGAATTGTGGGTAAGGTGTGAATATTTGGAATAAGACAAATACACCCTAGAATGACGTGAATTTTTGCAATATGTTAAAATTGGAATGAGAAGAATCGGATGAATTATGCAGAAGTAGACAGATGCCGAAAAAGTGGGACATTTGAAGTATAGCAATAACATATAATAATAATAATCCAATTATTGCATTTACAGTATATGACATCAAACCTTCACTCAGTCTTCATTCAGCCATGTAATTATTTTATACTGTTATACAGTATAATGTCACTCAGTGTCAATCATTTACAGCCCAAAAGGAGTTTATTTGAGGTGAGGCGTTCATTCAAGTGTCTGAGGCGTTTATGGAGACATGTTGTCTCTGCGAGGCCACTATTTGGGGGGAGTGCTTGCTGTGATTTGTGGCCTCCTGTCAGTCCTGATGGGCTGCTGCTGTTTTGTTGCCATGGGCAACCATGAAGAAAGGCAGGTTGGAAGTATAGTGGAGTAGTGGTTGGCACGTCTGCCTCATGGTTTCGAAATCCACAGTTCGAATTTTGTCTTTTGCTTTCCTGTGTGCCGTTTGCATGTTGTTGATTTTTAACAATTGTACAAATGGCACAACAAAACCCCCACGCCAAAACAATAAAAATGACATGATGCAGTGTCATGTTCCTCTTTGATATACTTACATTTCTGCCGAATTCAAACACTTTGTGTGCTCCTTGCAAATGGAAGTTCTTGCGATTGAATGTCGTTGCTCTCTCTGCTGCACTTGACTGCACTCACTCTCAGTAAAATGTCAAAGGCTCGGGGAGTCGGCACATCGCCGCAGGCAGTTGACATGAAAAGACGAGAGGGAGGAGCACCAGTTGATGTGACGCTGGGTACATAAGAGAGGAGATTCCACTGAGAATTTGCTTGTGTGTGTCCAGGTGGTGACGTTGTGGTACCGACCCCCAGATGTGCTGTTTGGTGCTAAACTTTACTCTACCTCCATCGACATGTGGTCTGCTGGCTGCATATTTGCAGGTATAATTAGCAGTGTAGGCGCAATCGCTGGACCATCACAGTGGAAACATCTGTAGCAAACCTTAATATTTGTAAAATGTTATCAAAATTGTTGTGTAGAACTGCACTGAATTATAGTGAGATTTTTTTCTCTAATATCTTATAGTTCACTAAGGTCAGCAGTATCATAGATAACAAGCAAAAAAAATTTTATTTAATGAAAACATTTGTGACTGTGTCACTCAAAAGTAAGTGTTATCATTTGTAAAGGCAACAATATTGAATACAAAGTCATAGAGTTTCATTTGTCTGATATGTTGTTTTTGGATTCAGAGCTCGCTAACGCTGGAAGGCCTTTATTTCCCGGGAACGACGTGGACGACCAATTGAAGAGAATCTTCAGATATCCTTTCCTCAAATTGGTGTAACGTCACAATATGATAAAAAGCTCCGACAAAGAAATAGGCTTGGCCATGTCACGTCATTGTCATGTGCTCCTATGGGCTCAGCGGCGCAAAGGATCATGGTCTAGTACTCTAGTCCACAATGCTGTGTTCAGTTGAAGCAGGCGAAAAATGCTTTTTGACAGATGTTGAAAAATATTTGCTGGTATGACTGATTTATGGGAGTGATAACCTTTGCAGTGGCCAAAAACATTCCTAATTAAAAATAAACTGCACTGGTAAACTAACCACCAGAGGGTGCTAGAACTGCACAAATGGAATACAACCCTGTCTTTTGAACAAATCTGCTGCTTTTAATAGCTTGACATGGTGACTATGATATTGTGGCAATTTTAATATGACAATATCCCTAATGCATGACACAACTTAGGATGAATTTACACTGCAGGTCCAAATGCCCAATTCCCATTTACTGTAATGCCTTCATCAATTATTTTTTTTTTGGGGGGGGGTTATTTCAAGTAAAACATCTGTGATATTAACACTGATGGAACATTTGAAACCAAGAACCCTCACAAGCATCAACAGCAAGCAGTGACAACATAAAAGTAAACACGAATACCTAAGTAAAGCAAATACTAAACATTACACGGCTTGAATACGAATGAGCCTAACCTCCACCAGAGGTGACAAATCCAGGTCCAGAAAGTCAAAACCCTTCCACAGTTTGGCTTTACCCCCTGATGCTAACTAGCTAGCTAGCTTGCTCCCTAGCAGGTAAATAAGCACCATGGGAGCTAGCTAGGGAGAGAGCTAGCTAGCTAGCATCAGGGGCTAAAGACAAACTGGCAGGGTTTTGATTTTCTGGACCTGGATTTGCCACCTCTGACCTCAACATTACTCTTCTGACTGCTGTCTACAATTATTTTAGCTGATTTGATGATGGGCATACTTCTAATGAGACATATATGCCATATTTAATTGTCTATAGATATGTAGATTTTGTTTTCCCATTTGAAATTGAAAAAAAAAAAAAGTAAAATGTTCACTAGAACCATGTAGCTTTTGTTGCGTCTTCTTTAACCGCCTGACACGTTGCTGGGCACGCCGACGGAAGAGCAGTGGCAGACCATGACCAAGCTCCCAGATTACAAGGTAGTAATAACGTTTTGTGTGTGTTGTGTGGTGTGTGCACACTGCTGAAGACGTCCTTCCTGTCTTTGCAGCCATATCCTTTGTATCCAGCCACCACCTCATTGGTCAACGTGGTCCCCAAACTCAGTAGCACGGGTCGAGATTTACTCCAGGTACGGTATACGACGGGTCCATTTGAGGTTCCGCTGCAAATTTTGTAATTGGCCTGGTGCGTAATCAAAGTACAAAATTAAACAGCCCGTATCTAAAGGTTATGAGGATTTGTTAGAATGTTGAAAGCGCGAGAGTCAAGAGACAGGAGGCTTGATCTTAGATAGAGAAAGTTTAATGAGAATTTGCCACGCTATTTAAAATTTTTAATTGCAAACTAATTTTGAAGGTTTGACATATCACATTATTTTTAAGTTGACTTTTACAAAGTATTGCCCCTTTTGTATTTGAAATAATAATACTAATAGCTGTGCTGTCACTCATAACACCAAGATGAGATTTAGGCTGAAATAATATCTCAAAAACTGCTCAGCATCCTTCATAAACACAAGATGTAATGGACCCCCTCCATTTTTGGCCATGTTAACAACCTCAAGTGACCCCTGCTGACCATTTTTGCTGTCCTCCCACACAGAACCTTTTGAAATGTAACCCGGTCCAGAGGATCTCGGCAGAAGAAGCCTTGCAGCATCCTTACTTTGCCGACTTCTGCCCGCCCTAAATCCTTCGTTACCTCCCGGCTCATCATCGGCCGCCAATCAATCCGGTCCTCCCGTTACGCTCGCAGCTCATTACAAGCAAATCCAAGCGGGCCAATTTCCCCTGTGGAAGCAGCATGCCCAAAGCTGCTCTTTTCTACTACACTGTACCCCACTGCACTCATTTCCCTTGGTAGACGACGACTACACCTGTGCAAAACTAATTGGGTAAACTTCATCATTTTTTTTAAACTTCCAGTTTCTCTTCTAAAATGAATACTATGGAGCAACACAAACAACATCACAAATAGTCATGTCATTTATAGTCAAATTGGACCACAATAGACATTTTAGCCAGCTAGCAGTGCAACAGAACTGCTCATGGTCACTTGTTGCCAGGCAGAATTGGTCAACTGTAACTCATGTTCCCCAAGTCTCCATGGCAACCTGGGGCAGAGAATTCTGCTCCCGCACACATCAGAAAAGTACAGGAAGAGTTGACAAAGTCAACACCGCCAAATTATAAATATAAACAAAATATTCTAGCCTATTTTATTATTAATTTCCTCATATAGTGGCTAGGGGCTTTTCTTTACTCTACTATAGAGAGTACCAGTGGCCTGTAAGGGGTATAGAATTAAATACAACTTTGGAAAATATTCAGACACAACTGATTCAAATCAAAATAATCTTTCTCTGATTTTTTTGATTTTTTTTTTGAAACCATACAAATGTTTAATCTCATTTTATTACATATTCACAACAACTGATGGATAGCTAATTTGGAAATTACACATCAAGTATACTAATTTAGTATATGCCATTTTTAGCACAAAACATGGAAATTGACGCACATTTGCTTCCGTGGGCCACATAAAATGAAGTGGTGGGCCAGATCTAGCCCCCAGGCCTGGAGTTTGACACCTGCGATTTAGAGGTATATATATGTTTCGAGTAGATTGAAAAGTTTGGTTTTATTCAAAGAGCATACATTTCAAAATACAAATATTGTCATTCTGAGCATTTTTTTTTGAATAATCTCTAATAATAGTGAAATATATATTATTGGAAATCTATATTATTAAGCCCAAAAATATTTGCAAATTATGGAATGCTTCACACAACTCAACGTAGCACCGAGCCACTATTTGAGGAAATACAATATGTTACCTTATGAGTCCATAAACTGCAATATAGAAAATGTGTCGTGGGTACATTGTCGTAAAAAAAGCAGCTTTACACTTTGGCGGTTGCATTTGTCTTATAAAAAAAAGTTTCACGCTTCTGTGGGACCCAAATGTAAAAAAAAAAAGGAAACCACAAATGGAGGAACATCATGCCCCTTGTTATTCATTCATTGAGCTCTAAATATCTGCTTTATAAAAGTTTGATGAGCTGTGCCCTTCAGTGTGTGCTGCTGACGAAATGGAGTGAAAAAGGATGAGTTTTTGTACCGTAACATGGTCCCTCTGGGAGGATGTTGCCAACAATCTACCATTATTGTCAGCGCTGGACATGAGCCGACGAACACTGCAGATTTCAGGCGATGTACATCCACAAATGTCACCAATTAATGACTGATAAATACTTGTAGACGTATTAAAAAAGACTGCTAGCGTCAATTCCTCTGGGCAGCTGACATTCAAATAAGCTCCATCTTAACCAAAACAATATTTCGGATTTGACAAAAACACTACAATTAGTTGTATATAAAACTGTATTTGATTTATTTTTTTTGCTCTCAAGCAATAAAAGCAAACAAGCTTGCGCTCCTGTCCAGCCACCTTTTTTTCACGATTGTATGAGCACAACATTAACTCATTCACTGCCATTGACGGCTATATAGATGTCAAAAATTCATTTTTAACTATTTCTATTAGTTTAACATATTTTTTCCACTATTGTTAACAAGAGTGTGAAAACCTAGATTTTTTTATTGTACATTTAGAACAGATATAAAATTTGTGATTAATTGTGAGTTAACTAGTGAATTCATGCGATTATTTACAATTAACAATTTTAATTGCCTGGTGCCCCAAATTTTTAATAAATCTTTTCTTTTTCTTTTAAATCGCGTCAGGCGATGAATTTTTTTAATTGTAATTAATCACATGACTTCAATCATGAACTCAGGATTAATCACAAATGTTGTATCTGTTCTAAATGTTAAAAAAAATGTTTTAGGTTTTCATACTTTTATTAACAAAAGTGTAAAAAAGTGTAGAAATAATTAAAATGAATTTTTGACGTCTATAGCCGTCAATGGCAGTGAATGAGTTAATAGCATGAAAAGCTAATTTATGATTTTGTATGTGGCCCCCATTTTATAGTTGTCTTTGCACACTTTTTTTTTTTTTTTTTTTTTTAAAAACAGGCCCTTTTCTTTGACATGATCACTTTTGTTGTGTTTTGAACACTGACATTACTGCAGCTGGTTTTCAATAAATGGGCCAATATAATTCCTGTTGTGTCACAGAGGACCATTGTTTTCTTGTTTCCATCTATATCTGCTTTTGTCTTTAGTGGCTATGTCAGGGTTGGGCAAGTCCTCTGAGGGCTTCACTAAATTGATGAAAAAATGTTACGCAACCATCGAACAAATATTTAGTATTACTGAAAATTAAGCCTTTGTGAGTTAAGTGTATATTTTTTTTATAACTAACACTGAGGTTTTATCTGTTTTAAAATTGGATGTCGTGCCAGATCAAATGCTCCGACGGGCACACAAATGGCCCATGAGTCGTACTTTACCCACCCCTGATCTATGACACGCTTTAAACAGTAAAAAAGAAAAGAAAAATTCTATTCTTTTTTTATGATGTTCTTGCACCAGTAGCCTTTTTGTTTCTTTTCTAAACATGCTTCCTAATATCGCTCATTCTGATTGTTATGGCAAAAGCCGACAAAGCTGAGATGTATGAGTTCTTTTGTCAGTTAAGTGATGCATAAATATGGTTGCATGTATTTATTAATGCTGGAATGTGAAGCTTTGGTTTCATACTACTGTGCTCTGTAGCATTTAGCAGGCTCTGTACAATTGAACACATGTGCAAGTGGATTAAGTTATAAAGGCCACATAAAAGTGTTTTCTGTGAATTTTCACCTGTAGAATTCTTTGATAGAGCTTTTGCGGTTTGTTTCAAAATGAAGAGTGGATTATTATTATTTTTGCACTTTTTTTGTTTTTGCTAAGTTACTTTTGTTGATAGAAGCCAATAAGATGGAGTGTTCAGTAAAGTGGACATAAATGAGCTTCCTTGTTTTGTTTTCTGGAATCCTGAATTCAAATCAGGTCAATGGCGATGTTCTGGAATCTGACTCGCTACATACATCAGCCCTTTGTTCTTTAAATGTCACTGTATATGTCAGAATGCTACATCTTATTGAGACAATTCCTTTAGCTTTACAGATGCAATGTCTTCAGTGGTAGTTGTGATCTAGATTATTACCATGACACAAATTGCAACACCAATTGAATTTGTCAAAAAAAACAAATCAAACTTCTATCTTGAGCTTTACAGATGCTTTCTCTGCTCTGTGATATCTGATTTTCTTGCGTTTTTTGATTCATGTCAACAGTCCCAAAATAATAATAATTTTTTACACCGCCCACTTAACTCATTCACTGCCATTGACGGCTATAGACGTAAAAAATTAATTTGAACTATTTCCATTAGTTTCACATTTTTTCTACTTTTTTAACAAGAGTATGAAAACCTTGGGGGAAAAAGTATTGCATATTTAGAATAGATATAAAATTTGTGATTAATCGTGAGTTAACTAATGAAGTCATGTGATTGATTACAATTAAAAATTTTAACTGCCTGATGCCCCTAATTAAAAATAAAATAAAAGATGAAAAATTAGGGGCGTAAAACGATTAACATTTTTAATTGTAATTAATCACATGACTTCAATAGCCACTCACGATTAATTGTAAATTTGATATCTGTTCTAAATGTACAATAAAAAAGTCTAGGTTTTCATACTCTTGTTAACAAAAGTGGGAAAAAATGTGAAACTAATCTAAATAGTTCAAATTAATTTTTAACGTCTATAGCCGTCAATGGCAGTGAACGAGTAAAGAGAAAGTCAACCTTAAACATTTCTTGCCAATAATATGTTATATGCAGCCACACTAGTCTAAATATAGTATTCTGGTTAATATTGCTTTAGTGGAATATGAGTTGAGGAGCAAAATCCAGCTGTTTTTATCCATCTCTGAGGGCGGCCATTTTGCCACTTGCTGTCAACAGAAATCGACATCACAGTTACTCAGGGCTCAGGCAACGACCAATCACAGCTCACCTATTGTCTGAAGCTGAGCCGTGATTGGTTGTTACCTGAGCCCCCTGCTGCTTAACTCGTATTCCACAAAGAAGAACCAAATGTTGAAATGAACCGAGAAATACGAGTAAAAAAACCAACATGGCACGAGTACGATGGGTAAATATCGACTTTATTAGACTTGATCATTGTTACATCACAAAGTCTCATTTGTGACTCGTTACATGTTGAGGAATATTTAGAATAAGAAGAATAACAACAGGATACGAGGGTGGAATTGTACAATGCGTTAAGGAACAGAATATGTGCGTCAGTTGTGGACGATTCTCAGTCACGTAAGTGCTAATCACCAAGACACTTCTGGTCTACATCCCTGTGGTGAAAGAACACAGAAACAGTCTAGATCTATACATACCTGGAACTGGAATTTGTACATGACATGGATGAACGGTATAGAATTTCTTCATGGCAATAGATTGTGGTTATATACACGCTTCAGTTCACAATTTTGACTGGAGCTTCTATAGACAATCGATTACTATCACAAGGCATTGTGCTGATTGACTGTGTATGAAGAAGTATTGAGGCCAGGCTGAGAAGAACAGGAGTCGACAGAATTGCCAGAATTTGGGAAGAAAGTTCGACATTGATGAGAAAAAAATGCATTTGTACTTTTGTGTGAGAGTATTACGGAATATTTTTTCCATAATTCTGCAGGAATATAGTATTAGATAATATATATAATACATACATACGGTATAATATACACCATACAATATTTTTTGGGGGAAGAATAAATGCGGATTACGACAACTAATTTTATGAGAATGAAGTTGCAAAATTACTATAAAAAGTTAAAATTTGACAAAAATAGTCATATTAAAAAAAAAAAGTGCCATGACAATTTTATGATCTAGTGCTTGGAGTACTGACAATGTTATGTCAGAAAAGTATGTCTTTTTTATTTATTTTTTAAGAAGAAAAGTCAGAATCTTCCACAAATATTGTCCTAATTTTACAAAAATAAATTTGTAATATAATGAGAAAGTTTGAACATCACAAGAGCAGTCATATTTTTTGAGAAAGTCATAATTTGACAGGAATTATTTCAAAAATATAGTTCTACTTTGACAGGTATTACTTTTCTTGTAATAGTGAAGAACAAAATTGAAAACAATTTAAATAATTTATGACAAAAATCAGAATTTTTACAAAAATCATAAGACTATGGAAATAATATAAAATTACGAGACAATTTGAAATATTACGAGTAGAGCAATGTTTAAAATAATAATGTTGCCAATAAATGCTGTAATTGAAGTGTACAATTAATTTATAGTTAAAAATTGAAAATCAGCGGTTTGTTTGGCCTTCTAACCTTTTTGATGCTGAGAAGCTACTTTTTGGCTGCTGATTATACAGTATTCTAATATTATGTTAATGTTAGGGCAGAGCACAAAAATTGGTTGATAAAAATTCCTGCCTCAAACGTGGGGGCAGAGCGATTTCCATGGAATAATGAATTCTGAAAAAATGTGTTAACGACAGCCCAAATTAATACGAGCCTAATAATTAATTACATTCATTTATGTAAAGATATGTTAATGATCTCACAATAATTAGGAAACAGATTCATAGCAATATTCAACACTTTTCTTTCTATGAATCTCTTCAATTGTTTATATTTTCAAATGATCACTTTAGACATCATTCCTGGGAAATCACAATGCCCCATTCCTGGTGAGCCCGCGGTGAGACCCTTTGGGGCTACCTGGTGCCTGTGGGCAACACGTTGGTGACTCCTGATCTAAACCATAAATATTTTGGAACAAATATTATGAATTCATGTATTACAGGTCTTAACTGACAATTGTGACGTTATTATCAGAATACTGTAAAATTATTATTATTTTTATATTATAACTTTCTTCTAATTGAACTTCTTTTTCTCATAATTGTACTATTTTTGTCTTTCTCGCAGCGTGGTCCTAATACTCCTTCACACCGATGAGATAAGACACAATTGACATTATCAAGAAAGGCAAAGAAAGATGTTTTCAGCTTCCTCTCTCAATATCCTAAACAATACAAACATTGCGAGATGATCACTTTTTTTTTTTCTTCTTCTGATTAGCATATATGAGGTGGTGGATTTAAGCTGAAAGGCAACATTCATATAAATCAATTCCTGCTAAGGTCACTCTGGAGAAGATGCTGCAGACTGCAGTGCTACACATAGCAGGTCATGTGTTTTTCTTCCTGGTCACGTAGCAACTTCACTTCCTTTTTGGACACATTGGGACTGAAAAGTGACATTTTGAAAAACATGAAGAAATTATGTTGCATTTAAACCTGAGTTCTGTTTCGGAAGTTGTTATTTTTTTCCTTCTTTCTGATGATAGTATTCTATTTCTATTCAGGCATTGATAAACTACTGTACAATTCAACCTTGTTTGTTTTTGTCTAATAAATACGTCAATTGTTTCACAGTTTGCTGTCAAGTGCCCCCCCCCCCCCAAAAAAAAACACCCCCGCAATCATCAGGTTGTCAACAAGCAAACTCCTCAAAGTTGCCTAGAGTCGGGTGACGAGGTAACATGTTCGGCGTGAATCCGAGACTGTCCGAGTGACTCCGGAGTGTGTCACAGGTGCTCTGCGGAAACACGGGGAGGGGAGCGGGGTCGGGGGATGAATCAACGGGATCGAACCAAGCGATGATGATGATGATGAAGATGCGTGAAGCACACATAAAAATGAAGGTGGAAGGAGGGAGAGAAGAAAGAAAACAACACAATCTTAGTCCTTGTTTTTAGTCTATAGCTTAGCGGTGCAACGATTAATCGACAACTAATCGATTATCAAAGTAATCGACAATTATTTTGATAATAGCAACATTGTTTAAAGAGGAACTTAACGCAAAAATGTTCTTAGCAAGAATGTTTTTGTCACAGTTCAGTTGTTTTCTAGGTTTGGTCACATGCATCACGAAGGCAGTTGTGACATCAATCTTAGTTGACAGCAGAGGGCGCTATAGGCTAAAATGGCGCAGTGCCCTATGGACTATATGCCACAGAGGAGGCGGGACTTCCGACTTTCACCCATCAACTTTGTCCGGTTTGCGACGTGTGGGCCAAGTACATGCGCTTCCGCCTTTGTGCCCCTCGGTTGCGCGTTCCCGTCGACGGGTGCGAGGCTGCGAGTGTGCATTTCAGATAGCCGAGACGCCCTCCCGCCGATGAGCTGGGGGGCGCAGGGGTGGGGGTGCGAGTGTTGGAACAGCAGTGGCCGGAAACGGGACTGATGTGTAAAAAACGGAAGTCGGTGGCATCCACCCCATATAGAGAGAGTTTGGCCAAATGGGTTTTCAGCAGGGTAACAAGATGGCGTCCATATGTCATGTTACCAGCAGTCGCTGTGATTGGTCACATGACAAATGGACGGCATCTTGTGACCCTGCTTGAAACCGAGTTGGCCAAACTCTCTCTCTATACGGCTCTGAAATGGCGGCCCCCTTAGATGGATAAAAATGGATCATTACACAACGGCAATTTTGATGAAATGACTGTTTTAGACCAGTGCGGGCGCATACAACATATTCTTGCTAAGAACATTTTGCGCTTAGTTGAGCTTTAACTTGAAATTGTCCAAATCCTCAGAATTTGAGCCCTTCAACAGTAAATATTGTCAGAATTCCGTAGTTGTTCATGAAAGCAGACTTTACTGTTTTGGAAGTTAGCGTACTGATTAGAGGTCACCTTGCCCACACGCACATGATGCTCCCATTTTGCAGCTTGAAAAATATAATTTTTGTAAGCTGTTAAATAGCACGCAGCCATTGTATTATTTCAAATTTGTTGACTTTGTTTCTTGATATTCATGACTTTATACTTGAAGTTAAAGTATCCGTGTTTGTTTTAAAGGTGTTGAATTTGAGGAAAAGTCAAGCCTTTAATAATAAACCAGATGCAAAGGAAACTTGAAACCGCTTGAGTCTGTCCGTGCTTGGAGGGAGTAACTGGTGAGTGAGGCCAAAGTACAACGCGGTTTATGTCTCTGGAAGTGTGAAGACTTGAAGGAAGTTAATGGAGAGCCAGTGAGTGTTTCTGAGAATGGGGTGATGTGATGTGCTGCCAGGGTCAAGACGTTTTTCTTTTTTTGGGGATATGAAATAATGTGACTGATTGATGTCAGGTGAAGTGGGCTTTGAACTGAAATAAAAACAAATTATGGATACATTTAGTGAAGTGTCAAAAAGTGAGAGGCATAAACATGGACACACACAACATTTGGAGGGACAGTGTCAATCTACTGGAACACGAATGGTCATTAAAGGCATGAGGGTGACAAATGTGTGTATTTGAGGAAGGCACTTGGGGCTAAGCTTTATTTAAGTGAGGCTTTTATTGGTGTCCAGTTAATGAAGCGCCAAAACTCCAAAGGCTAATTGGGCACGCCTTTTATTTGAATAAGGCATTTATTTGTCTAAAGCACTGACTAATTGGGATAACAGCATCTGCTTAAGGGGAGCTTTTATTTGTCTTAAACGTTTATTTTATATTTATTTATTTACATGGCGTTTATTGGAGGGATGCGGGTTTTTTTTCTTAAAGAAAGAAACTGACTAATTGAGACATGTCAATTTGAGGGAGCCGTTTAATTATATTGAGCGGATGATAACCTGTCAACTAATTAACTAACATGGTGTCTATTTGAGCACACCTTTTATTTGAGTGAGGCATTTATTTGTCTCTGACTAATTGGGGTGCAGCATCTGATTCAGGGAAGCTTTTATTTGTTCTAAGCCAATGATCACATGGCGTTTATTGGAGGGCGGTGTTTATTTTTCCGAAAGAAAGCACTTACCCACTGACTAATTGGGACATGTCTATTTGAGGGGGCTGTTTAATTATCTTAAGCAGGTGATAACTTGTCAACTAATTAACTAACATGGTGTCAATTTGAGCACACCTTTTATTTGAGTGAGGCATTTATTTGTCTCAAGCAGACCGCTGCTGACTAATTGGGGTGCAGCATCTGATTCAGAGAAGCTTTTATTTGTTCTAAGCCAATGATCACATTTTATTATTTTTACGTTTATTGGAGGGGGGTGTTTATTTTTCTGAAAGAAAGCATTTACCCACTGACTAATTGGGACATGTCAATTTGAGGAAGCTGTTTAATTATCTTAAGCAAGTGATAACCTGTCAACTAATTAACTAACATGGTGTCAATTTGACCTTTTATTTGAGTGAGGCATTTATTTGTCTCAAGCAGACCGCTGCTGACTAATTGGGGTGTAGCATCTGATTCAGGGAAGCTTTTATTTGTTCTAAGCCAATGATCACATTTTATTATTTTACGTTTATTGGAGGGGGGTGTTTGTTTTTCAGAAAGAAAGCATTTACCCACTGACTAATTGGGACATGTCTATTTGAGGGAGCCGTTTATTTGTCTGAAACAGTCGACACATACAAGGACTAATTGGGGTAAGTCATTTATTTGAGTGTGGTGTTTATTTTTCAGTGGACGACATCCCTGCTGACTAGTTGGGGTAAGGCATCTACTGGAGTGAGGTCTTTATTTGTCATAAACGCACCTACTGATTTATCAAAGCATGGCATCTATTTGAGGGTGGCTTTCAATTGTAATAAATGGATGATGCGCCTGTGGACTAACTGGTACATGGCAATTTGAGTGAGGCGTTTATTTATTTTGAGAGGGTGATGTACCGCCAGCTAATCAAGAGACTGTGTTATTTTGCAGATGACAATCGCGCTGACAAATTGGGGGCGTATTTGATAACGTGAGGGTCACCATTTGAGGAAAAAGGATGTTCTGAATAGTTGTTTCATGGACACCATAAACATTTGAGTTCTGGCTGAGCTGCTGCCAGTCAGACCCTGAACGTTTCCCGCAGACAAAGAAGTCTTTTCAAATGGTGCGATAACATCCCAGAGTAATGCATCTAGTGATGCTATCTGTGCTCCAGCCTTGAAAAAAAGTGCCTCAGTGCTACAGGGAAGTAATTCGCCCTTTCAATGAATATGTAATGTGTTTCCACAAGGGGAAGGGCGCACTGCGTTCTATGCCGGGGTGAAGAAAGCCCCATTATTCGAGGAAACCGTCTTCGCGTCAGCAGAGAATCAAACCGACTCAAGTTGTACGTAAATCCGACAAAGAGGAGATTCCCACCCCGATTGCTTCCCAGGTGAATTAGGGGCAAACTGTTCTTGAGTACAATGCACTCTACTTGACAGTACCGCTGCGAAAAACGCAGTGCAGTGAACGCATCACAATGAGACATGCGAACAAATAACAATGGAGGACAACAAGCATGTTGGCTAGCTATATTTGCTTTCTTTCTTTAGCTAATAAACTCAGGTTTTAGGTCGCTAATTGTTCTCTTTTTTTCTTTTTTCTTTACATTAGTTACTTTATTCCTATTTAGCTGTTCAGGGATGGTTTGAAGTAAGCTAACTTTTTTTTGAGGGTAGGATTTAAGTTAGCCATTTTTTTTTTGTTCTTCATGTGAAGGGAATAATTTAACCTAGTTTTTTCTTCATATGTAGCTGTTAAAGATTGGGTTTAAGTTAGCTATTTTCTTCTTATTTACCTATTAAGGGTTGGGTTAAAATGAGCTATTTTTCGGTTCGAGGGTAGCTATTAATCAATAACCTTCAGACTAATTTGCTGCCAACTCAGGCTGTGGTGGAAAATCAAGAATGTAAACAAGAAGACAGAAGAGCTTCTAATAAATGAATAATTATGTTTGTTGTTAAATTGAAATATGGTAAATACTAGGGATTTTCAATACCACTTTTGTTTCAAACCGACACCAATACAAGTATTCACTCTTCAAGTGCTCACCCACACAGAGTACAATACATTTAGTACTTTTGATATTTACAATTTTATATAACATCATGGCAAGAGTAATTGTGAACAAAGACCTTTCTTTCTGATGGAGACAATGATTCGCTGATTTATCAAATATCCGCAGTATCGCAGAGGTGGACTTACTTGATGTCAAATTTTGTTTGCCTTAAGTATCTGTGGATCATATAGGGAGAATTATAGGAAAAACAATTTAATTAAGGAAGAATGGGTATTCTTTAACTTTTTAATAATAAAAATTAAATAACACAACTACTTAATGTACGTAATAATTAGATTTTATCTTTATTTGTCTCGAACAAATACTAAAAAAAAGGCCAATAATGAATAAAAATAACAGTAATAAATAAATATAAATGAAGAATAGATTATAAATACAATTACAATAAAATAATAATAATAATAATAATAATAATTATTATTATTATTATTATACAATACCATTCTTCAGTTGTTATTGTAAGTCAGTGGGGAAAAAAATTACACTATTGTATTTAATTATTTGCAGTCATAACAATAGCAATAATTCTAAATTAGTTAAATAAGATACCATAAAATTGCTGCAGTTCACATTTTTATGCTCTTTCTCATAGTAAAATCCACATTTTATTGTGTGACATCATGGGGGGGATGAGGACGCATGAGATGCCTTAATGACAGCGTGGTAGCGTCTATTAGTAACAACGGAAGTGGGGGGGGGGGGGGTGTGCTACCTGGGGGCATGATTAGGCGTGACACCCGGGCTGCTTGGGTTCTCTGGAAACTCCTGGAATAGACACCATGAAAAGAAAGATGGGTGAGGGTGACTGAGATGAAAGTAAAGCACAATGTGTTTGGTTTAAAAACTAAAAACAAAAAAAAACATAGCAGTGAGGGGCGGAAGATGTAGTTGGATGTGGCGTGTTATATAATGCGAGGTATTGAAGGATGACGAGTGGATGCGAGTCAATATTTTAAATGAAATGGAGTTTTACTTGACTAGTGAGGTGTCTGGTGAGAAATGTGACACATTGAGAGGAGGAGGAGGAGGAGATGATGAATGTATGACATAAATGCAAATATCACAAGTTACTAGTGGCATACAGTATATGATGTGATTAAAATGGTGACAATTTGTGTGTCATTATCACTCTTATGTCACCTCACCCCCGCAGTAACAAACGACCAAAGTGGGCCTGACTCACATTCAATCTTTTCCTTTCACTTAGGTTTTGTTTTAGTAATATTTTACTTGAAGATGAAAAAAAAACCTAATCTGACATTTCAGGAGCCGCGCAGGGAAAGTGTTATCTATTCATTTATGTTTCATTTCAACCAAAGGAGAAAAAAATGAAATCAGATGAATAAAGTTGTATTTTGGCTAATCATTCTATATACCCACAAACTAATCTTGATTTCATTTCCATGCAAAACAGTTTCATATTCAAAACACAGGGCAGATAAAAGTGAAGTCCACAGGGCTTAGCATTAAATCCATAAAAATTCACTTCTTGTCACCAGGGAGGATAGTCTGCACTGCATTCCTAATACAGCAGGATGCATAAAGACCTTGGAGTATCAATCCCTTTTCGCACTGCATTTAGCAGGGCGCAGCACACCAATGCAACGACAAGGTGCCTCAAATTAGGAAGTGCTCTCTTCAAGAGCAGTGACGTGAGATAGATTTATTTACAAGTAACGGCAAGATTAAACTATCCAAGTTCCCGCCGTTTTTCTCTGCTGCTCGTGTCCCGTGAACCTCCTTTTTAAAAAGAGTAAACGAGCTTTATTTTGCATACATCTTGTCCAGTTGCAGAAGCTCCAATTTGACTTCCTGGTAGGCTGATACGTCAGCACTTCCAACTACAGGTGCTGTAAATCGGTCATTTCGGCCGTGCGAATGTGCGAGTGCAGTGTGAAAAGGGCTTAACAGTGTGTTAGGTGCACTGTTAATGCTCTAAAAGTGAGTTAAGTAACATATAATCAGCGTTACAGCTGTTAAATGAACTTAACTAAACTCCTCCTGAACTCCCCCCTGCATTCTTTCAATGTGAACAACACAATTGAAAGAGATTGTGATATATTACCAGGTTGTCACTCTGACAGCGCTGTGGTCGTTTCTTGCGCATGCAGTAACCCAAAACTTTGTCCTTGAACACCTGAAGACACAAATAATGGATACATGTCAGAAATAATGGGAAATGTGAGAGATTCTCCAGGATGAGAACTGTGAGAAAAAGACAATAAATTACGTTACACCATCTGTGCCACAACTTAGACCTGCTTTTTAGCTGGTCTAAATTCTAGTATACTTTCTGTCACCAAATTTTCAGGTGCGCTGGGGCGTGTCATTCACTCATTCAAACCCCAAAATGTGTTAAACACTTTTTTAAATTATTTTTACTTCACTCCCAAAAACAGATTTACACTTTTTTTTCTTTTATGCAACAGCATACAGAAGGCTTTGATGCAGCTTCTGACATGAAGAGGTGGCTTAAAGCAATGGTAGTTATTTAATTAAACCTCCAGCAGAGTATAAGAGATCAGCCAGGGCCATGTTGCAACAAGCTCTTTTTGTCAGTGTTTTTACCAGGAATGTTAATATTGATTAAACTTAGCTATATTCTAATGCTAATTGATGCAAAACGGAAACAGAAAAAAATATACTTTTTTTTTTCCTGATGAAAGAACAGACACTAATCTCCATTTTTTTTTATAGCAATAGAACACAATATTCTGTGGGCCTTGCAAAATCTGTCAAAATTCTGTACACCAGCCGGGAGCGAAGGGGGTTGCTTCAGTGAATGTGTCTGGGAGTGAATGAGTTAAAAAAACACAACACACACACCATCAGTCCACTAGAACGTCCATTGAGGCGCAATGCCAAATTCCCAAAAATCATAAACTAGACATGCCCTGGGCATGAAAATGAAGATGTGCCAGTTTTTTTTTTTTACTGTGAGTCCGAAAGGATTTGAGCAGATAACAAAATATTTACTTGGTTGTTTAATTTCACACTTGATGGGTCGGCAGTCACTCCAGAGACCCAACAGTTTGTGTCGAAGTAATCAAAAAGTCAATTTCCCATAATGTGTCCCATTTGACCAATTTTCAAGTTTTCTGGCACTTGGTTTATTAAAAAAATAAAATAAAATAAATAAAGACAGTCCTCTCCATGTGATGTGATATTTAGTCCAACTCCTAGTCAATACCGATGGGCGTGGCTCGATCCACTCGTTTTTACAGTCCGTTTGGAAATTTAGCCTATTAATTGTTTTTTCCAATAATAAGTGAATTTGGTGTCACTTTACCTCATATAGATAGTCGAATATTTCCAGTATTGTCAACACGCTGGCCCCTATAAACAGACCCATCTGCCCTCCGATGTCACCTACAAGAAGAGACATGAAAGGACATGGACAGATGCCACTTCTCATTCAGCATCAATCAAAAGGAATCTGAGCACAGTTGTCAAAGCATCCATCAAAATTTTCCGCCAAGGTCGCGGACCAGAGTCTTACCGAGAAGCCCGGCAATTTCGTAGGCCTTCTTCTGCTCGATCTTCTCGTAATTCAGAGCTTCGAAGAAAATGTCCAAAACCAAAATGTTTTCTCTGGAGGGGGCAAAGTCACACAGGAGCACAGCCGACACACGTTTAAGTCCTCGTGACTGACAGCCGACACGTCATCATGGGACACTTTCATTATTGTTACATTGAAGGTGAACGATGGAGACTCATCATGCATGCACACATTAGAAAGACGAACACAGGCGTCTAGTGCAGTGATTCTCAGTGTGGTACGCGTATCACCAGTGGTACACAAGCTCCCTCTAGTGGTCATCTGTTTATGTGGCGAAGTTCCACCATCGCATTATAAATGCCATCTTACAACTAAACAAGGCACTGAAAGCGATACCTGACTCATTGAGCCAAGTGAGAAAAGTTCATATTTTGTCCAGAATAAATTTGATAACTTCATTATTTTTATGTACAATTAATACCTTTAAAAACAAATGTTTGCACTTGCTGTCGACTGAAAATGACATCACCTGTGCTGAGGAAGTAGGTAACGACCAATCATAGCTCACATGTTTTCTGGGTTTGGCCCGTAAACTGAACCATGATTGGTCGTTACCTACTTCCTCAGCACAGGTGATGTCACCTGCAGTCGACAGCAAGTGCAAAAATTAGTTTTTAAAGGTATTAATTGTACATGAAAAATAAGGAAGTTACCACATTAATTACAGTGTTCCCTCGTTTTCTGCTGGGGTACGGTAAAATACCCGCAATAAATGAAATCCGCGAAGTACTTAGCTTTATGTTTTACATTTATTATAAATGTTTTAAGGCTCTAAAACCCCTCACCGTACAGTTTTTACACGTTTCTCATCGAGGCATTTACATTTTCTCACATTTCTCTTTTGTTAAACATTCTCAATGTTCAAAACTTCATAAATTTTATAAAATAGTTAAATTACTGTAAAAAAAAAAAACGCGCACACAAAAATACAGTGAGGCGCGTTATAACGAGGGAACACTGTATAAAGAAAATATTAACTTTCTACTGCTGAAAATGGCTCAATGAGTCAAGTAGTCATTTAAGGACAAACTCGTACCTTTGTCGCTGTTTTTTTGGTTCAGTTATATTTAATTTTAACTTTCAAGTACAGTACAATACATTTGCATTTAATCTGTTAGGGTTTACTTAAATTGCTATTTATCTTGTGTGAATTTTTTTCTAAAATAGTTTGAGTATATATATATATATATATATATATATATATATATATATATATATATAAATATATATATATATAAAATTATTTTTTTTTAATTTTCCTTTGTTCAAACGATGCCAAATATCACAGTTATATATATTTTTTTAACCAGTGCACTTTTTACTTTTCATGTATGGTAAACTTTTTACTTTTTAAGTAGTGCTATTTTTTATTTATTTTTTACCTTAAGCTAAATCCAACTGAACTGTAGACACAATACATTTGCATTTCATCTTTAAGAACAGTTCATTTCTAAACATTTACCAAGTAAAGTTTTCATTTTAAATTTTCATTGATTCATTATTTAAAGGGAGAGTTTGCGATTTTTGTTTCTGACTTTTTATTTATTTATTGCAAACTCCCCTTCATTTAAGAAGTGTTAATGTTCAAACTTTGCATAATGTTTGTTTGTGTCTTACAATGATATTAACTATATCATTATTTGTATTCTTCATTGTTTATGAATACTTAGGCCTACTAAGTTACTTTAATGTTGTCCTTTACGGTGGCATTTGAAAAGCTAAGTATTATCTTAGGTGATATTTGGTGTAAAAAGTCAGAGAAGCACTGATGTATCGTATCCGACTACTGATACTAAGTCATACTCACCCAATATACTGCTCAGTTTTGTTGAATTTCTTAGCCAGATACTTAGCAGATGCCTTACTGGGGATCTTAACCATGGACAGCTCCTTTCCATAGCGAGTCATGTTGCAGGGGGTCTGACACACACAGTAATCGTTGTCTTTCTCTACCAAAAAGTCTGTGGATGATCAAAGTCCGTCAAACACGTTGGGATCGCTGCGAGAAACAAACGTGCACGCGACACGCACTTTGCGCTAAAAATAGCTCAGCACACATCAGGAGAGTTGCAGTCGCTGCCATCGTTCACTTTCCATGAAAGCAAATAATGACTGAAGCTAAAGTAGTGTACCCGGGAGGGGGGTGGGGGGAAGCTGTGTAGGCTTTTCATTTGAGATCAATACACATACAGTAAATGTAATATTTCCTCAAATAATGGCCTCCGCTGTCGCTGACTGGCGCAGTGTGCAAGATTGTACATCCAGTTACCACCGTACTTCATTTATGGTCTGGAAGTGTTTTACATTCAAAAATTTACAGTAATTAATTATGACTTTAATAATACCTGGCAGCATTAAAGATTTCTAAATGAGCGGTCACCAACCTTTTAGAGACTAAGTGCTACTTTTTGGCTAATGATTAATGTCATTTGGATATACATATCTGAACTACACTCTAAAAGAGAATTGTTGAACCAATTTAAGATTACAAATTCAATTGTTGTCCGAAAAAAAATCGCTTCACACAATTTAATTAAGTTAGTCTAAAGTGAATATATTAAGTTTAATTAATTATGAGTTGATTAAACGTAATACTTTGGATAGGAGGCACTTTGGATTAACTTAATACGAGTGATTATATTAAGTTTAAAGAATTTATATATTCAATGGATGACTGGTTAACACGTCCGCCTCCCAGTGCAGAGGACGTGGGATCGAGTCCGGGTTTCGGCCTTCCTGGGTGGAGTTTGCATGTTCTCCCCATGCCTGCGTGGGTTTTCTCCGGGTACTCCGGTTTCCTCCCACATTCCCAAAACATGCATGGCAGGTTAATTGAACACTCCAAATTGTCCATAGGTGTGATTGTGAGTGTGGATGGTTGTTTCTCTCCGTATGCCCTGCGATTGTCTGGCAACCAGTTCAGGGTGTACCCTGCCTACTGTTTGAAGCCAGCTGGGATAGGCTCCAGCACCCCTGCGACCCTAGTGAGGAATAAGCGGTTAAGAAAATGGATGGATGGATATTCACTTTGGACTAACTAAATTAAATTGTGTGTTATCAACTGAAGCAGTTTTTTAAGTTGGTCAACAATTCAATTTGTAATCTTAATTTGGTTCAACAATTCTCTTTTGCTGAATGTACCATGATGTTACTATTCATAATTAATGATCATCCATGTTTTCCCCCACAATAATTACCAACATTTTGAGCACATTTATCTTTCATAGTAAACAAATATTTCCCAAATTATTTAGAAACGTGTGTTTTAAATAAACGAAAAGTGACTCTTAGTTGATAAACTATCCATAGATGTGAATTGTTGTTCATCTTTATGTGCGTCGCGATGGATTTGCGATGTGTCATGGCGGGTGTACCCCAACTCTGGGATCGGCTCCATCTAGGATCAAGAGATTTAAACCCCAGATTCCCAAACTGAAATGTGTAGCAGAGGTTCTATATTATTAATAACAACGGAGAAAGAAAAAAAAAGACAGTAGCCATTTTCTGTCTAGCCTTAGGCCACTATTTGAGAAACTACAACACATCAACAAACATTCAGTTACTAGTTTGAAGTTATTCGAAGCATTAAAGTAGTGTTACAAAGCCGACACAAACGATTCCACCAGTAGTTGTAAATGTTACGATGCAATGTGTTTGCTCACCTAAAGCTGGGTCTGCACAGTCTTTGTACTGTTCAGGTGTGCACACAGTGGAGGTCCCTGTGTTCAAATAACACGACAGTTACACGTGACGTCGCACATGACGCACAAACATTTCCCCGATTCCGTACCCGGCATGTGGACCATCCTGCAGTTGCAGTGTTCCAGCAGATAGCGGGTTTCGCAGTCAATGCGGCAGGCGGTGATGCTGTACGTGGAGAAGTACTCCGAGTCGATGGGAGTCGACTTGCAGTCTCCCCAAGGCGGAGGGAGGTACTGAAGCTGAGAAAAAGAAGCGAATTGTTCGACGGGATTACGGCGAGAAACAATGTTCACGTCCAAATCAACAACATCGGCAGGCTTCGCAAACCCAACACACGCTACAAAAAGAAGAAAAAAACAAACAACATAACGATCGGCAGCAGGCAGACGTCATGCAGAACATTAGGGATGCAGGTCTAGGCCCGGATAGGAGGAAACAAGGTACCATGGGAATAGAGACTGGCTCACACTGGACACCACAACCAGAGGATGAATTCAGAAAGAAAAAAAAAATCCCGAGAGAGAACAGTGTACGGGTTACACGAGTGCTTCACTTGACAGGCATCGCACAAAGCCCAAGTAAATCAATTTGAATATGAAAGTGAACATGCCCAACTCAATCTCCTTCGCCATTAAAGCTTATCACGCTGACTAGCTAGATTAGATTTCCCAGCTCAAGGCATTAAACAAAGAGTGTGCCGACTCCAATGAGCCCCTGAACCGTCTCAGACGTGAAACTAACATTAGCACAAAAGTGCAATCCAAAATTCGGATCCACCATTGATGGCTGCTTATGTGAACGCATTGGCGGTTGTAAAACCACAATGAGTATCTCTTCATTGTAGTCTAGTAAAATATATGCTAATCTGTTTTATTGTAAAAATGAGGCCCATATTTTGGTAGCTGATGGATTCAGTATCTCTGGGGTGAAAAATAGATGCCGCTGAGTGTTTTGTATTGTATGGCCGGTTATCAAAAAAAAACTCCCCAGTATATGAGGTTCACACTTGACAGCAATCAGACAGAATATACACGAGTTGTTCGCTTCTAAAGGACTCCTGATAAAATGGTCCTAAATTGGCTGCTTCAAAACAAAATGGCAAATTTGCAGCGTCTTTTTAGACATGGGGTGTGAGACTTTATTTTTTGGTAGGTCTGTTCATCATAGAGAGGCCTACCAAATTGCTTGTGTAGACGTGAAACTGGGTTTATGGCCTTTTATTTTCTAAACTTATTTTGTAGGTGACTCATTAGTGTTTCATGTTTTATGGCAAATCATAAAACTTCACTGCCATGTTCCGCTCACATGCAATGACACAAACTCCAATGTTTGACAATTTTATGTCGTACATCGGTCCAAAACATCTGTCCAGGGGGTGCGGGCGGTTAACCTTGCTCTCGCGAGATGCATTCTCGCGGTATTTGTGAGTTCACAAACTTCAGAGAATCCATCTTGTACATTGTGTCATTGATTTCCACCGACATGAACCACTGGTGGTTCGGACCAATCATAGAGCAAAATTGTATTTGGGGGCGGGATAGGGCAGCTGTGACGAAAACAAGAAGCGCCGAAGCCGTGGGAAGAAACAAACCAAACATGGCGACAGCGGTGGACGAATGCGCTGCAATGAATTCTGTTCTCGCTGAATTAATCTCTTGTATCCGCATATGAACATTGCAAAACCGACAACATAAACTCAACGCCATGATATCAGCTAGTCGCAACAGTCGCATTTCCGGGATGACATTTTCCTCCTTTGCCATGATTGGTCGCAACAAAACACGATTCTGCTTCGTCCAATCAGCTTGAAGCGTTGTACAGTATGCCCCGCCTTTCCCGAACAAATCAACGCGGAGCAATCCCTGACTGATATTGTGGAGAACTCCCTCGAGTGAATCACAAATCAATCTGGCTATTGCCCGGCTAGCGGACGATGGCCATGCGACGCGAATCCTAGTCGTCAACAGGTGTCGGGTGGTGGTCGATGATGGGCGGGGGTAGCGAACGATGGAAATGTGCCAAATTTTACAGTACTGATTACTATTCATCGTTCGTTAAGTGTGCATGGCGGCTGCCTTTTAATATATATCATTATATATATAGGGCAGCCGACTTGAAAATGGACAGGCTGTTCAGGAAACTTCTGAAATTCCCAATAGCCAGTCTGCCTCTAGACAGAATCTGGAAAATGAACCTGAACTGATTCGTACCAAATAAAATGGCAGACCTTCTGTGATTTTTTTTCCAGGCATGAGTTTTAAATATGCCTACCAAATTTGATGTTTAGAAGTGAAACTTGCTGAATTTTCAAAAAAGTTTTGTGTTTTATGGTGAGCCATCACATTTTCCCACCATGCTCCACCCACACACAATGATAATAACTCAAGTTTTTCAGAATTTTGTGTTGCCTATCTGTTTGTCTAAGAGGTTTCAATTTGGTAGCAATATTTTGTAAGACGAGTTTACTTTTGAAAGACCAGTGGAAATAGGGATGGGCGAGTACCGATACCAGGCATTTGTATTCCGTATCGGCCTTATTCTTATGGTATCGGGTACTCGTGGAAACTGCAGACACCAGCAACTGATACTCAAGGCAAAAAAGAAAGCTGACGTTGAGTAAGTCCTTCTTTGCAGTAGTTGACGCTATACTATGGCAGTATGACACAAGGGATGCAAGAGGTATCGGTACTTGGTATCGGTCTGAAAAAAGGAAACTTGGAAATGACCTAAATGACCCTAAAAAGTTGCCTCATTTATTTCATAAATTTATAAGGAACAAAATGTCTCTCAATCGCTGCCTTGCAATTTGGATGAAGGATGATTAGCAATCTGGAGCTCAAACAAGGCTAGAAAAACACCACCTAGCTCGAAACAAAACCCTCGCAATGTGGTGGACACAACGCTAAAACAGATAAAAACATGACAAATGTGAAGGCAGCTAAGATGAACGGCTGAAGCTGAAATGTTCACCAGTATCCAGTTGACAGGAGAGCCAATGCAGATGTTGTTGCCACAACCACATATAGAAAGAACACGGGGGGGGGGGGGTGACTTGACTCCCCAGGGACTGTGGGGTGGAGGGTGGTTCGGGCACCAACGTGGCATGCAGCAAGCCCAGACAAACATACTGTACTGTACGCTACCCTCTGCTCTTGGGTGGAAACAAAGGTTTGGAAGCCGGGGGCCACCCCGAAGCCCAGCTGGTGGAGGAAAGGAGGCTCTGACTGAGCGTGAAGCTGTACCTTTATGCCGGCCTCATAAGACGTCTCATCTGGGCGAGGGGTGAGGGAACACACAGCCCGTGTCATTAACAGTAAAGCGGTTAAAAGAGCAGGCAAGAAATCGAAAGAGGCGAGACCCTCCTGCCGCCGCCTCCTCCACAAGGTGAGGCAGCCTGTTGGCGTTGCACTGAAACAACAAACTGCTTCTTGTGACCTGAGAAATGCTATAATTGTGTTGGTGAAATGTCATTCAGACATTTATTTTAAATAAAAAAAATATACTCAAAAGACAACAAGACTAGTAGGATGATATGAATGAGATTTGTACGATTGAAAAAAAAAACTGCTTAAGTTAATCAATGTTTTATGAATATTCCCTACAAGAAAAACAAAACATTTGTCACAGTGCATTTATGGTCCACATACTACTAAAATAAACATTTACAAAAATTACAGCTGCCTTTAACATTCTCTGTAATTAATTTCCAAATAATCCCAACTTGGTTTCATCAGTTATGTATAGTGATGATGGTTTGGTAACATGGTCTCACTTGATATAAAATGTCAACATTGATGCCTTCACATCAAAAGTGCTTCAACATCCATCTATTTTTACGTAGCAGACCCTAATGCACAGTTTAACGAATAGGGCATCTTTTTTTTTAGCCTGAAATGATACATGCGGCTGCTATCATGATTAATCAACACCCTATAAAGCCAAACGTATCATATTAAATACAAGATATTTTGAGCCTTCTGTTTCATGAGTATAATATTTTTTCTCATTAAAACCCTGACGTATATGATCTGACACATGCATTGCACAGATAATCCATTAGAGGGCAGTGTCACCCAGCTGATGGCTTTTCCAGCGACTTTGCAAGATCGCCCCAATTGAGAAAGGAGAGACGCCTATAATTTTTAATAGTGGGAAATGTTCCTTCTGATTTTTGGAAATAAGTTTGACATATCAAACACATCAAAATATGTTTGATATGTCTGTTTATTATTATATATTTGACGGTTATAGATGTACGAATTTTAAGCATTGTGACCTTATGTATCAAATCAAATATGACACAAATCAAAAGTCATATGTGGAAGTTGATTAAAAAAAAGAGTTGTTTGTTTGTTCAAAATGACCAATAAATACTCTATTTACAAAGAATCAAAATATTCTCTCATATATTTCTAAAATAAAAGACAATTCCCGTGTGCTTGTTTTTGGTCTTTATGATAATTAATAACACACATTATTTTAGACCTGCAAGGAGGCTGAATGCGGTTAAACATTGTTACGCACTATTGGCATGATTGATGTTTACCGGGCGGGTAAAAAAAAAAATGCAGCAGGACAGTGGTGAGAAAAAGGTGGTGTTAACTTCTAGCTGGGTTTTGCTTGTTTTAGCGTGTAACATGGGGGCTCGTCCAAGATCCGAGGTGGCCATGGAGTATGTGGGGGAGTTGGTGAGGGTTTTGTGGTGCACTTCGGCTTGGTTCATTTGCTGTATGTGTGTGTTTTTTTTCCCCCTCCAAGATTAGAGTAGAGGTGTCCAGCTAGGTTTTTTTTTACAACCATTTCACTGGTCTACAATGTGACTTGTGGCTGTTTATTTGTGTGGCTTTTTTTGTGTGTGCTATTGTTGTGCTGTTTTCTTGTTCCCAGCGTCTTGGGCACTATCTTGTAAGTGTCAAAAAGACTATTAAAATACCACTTGTTCTACTGTAGGTTAGTCCCTTTCTCTGTGGCAATAATTAACGTCATAACGCATATTTGTAGTGTTTTGACCCAAAATAAAGAGCAGGAGAGAAATACAGTATACAGTTTGTGGTGTCCAGGTGTCTACCAAGTCTTCCTCAGTCATCCAATGTTATTCAGCTAAAAAACAAAAACAAAAAAACAAGCTTGGTTGTATTTCATGCTCATGGTTTTGGCCAAGACAGGCAGTTATCTTCAGGAGCAAAATCAATTGGAAATTTACAGCTTGGGAGGACTAGTAAACACAGTGTTAACGATCCTGTACAAAACATGACACAATAAACTAACACAATGTTAAACGTAATTACAGCTGCAGTCAGAGAGTGGCAGATGAGAAATCGCTTTTGTCATTTGTGCGAGGCCATTTTTCATCTTTTACCAACAGCATTGAAAGGCCGCTGCAAGACTGAAAATGTCAGCGTTTCCTGTCACAGCGTGAAGTCGGGAAACAGCGCTTTTTGAAGGCGGTTGTCACTGATGGTCAAATTCAATGTGAAATGCGAGATTTTAATAAATCTGTCAGTCTGACGCAAACAACCTGAAGCGCTTTGAATGCTGCCATGGAAGATGTGCTCATTAAAGCTCATAAAAAATGAAAGCCTTTGCTTACGTTTCTTATTCTTTGCTATTATGTGTTGGCATAATAATCGGACACCTGAGTGTGTGGCCTTGTGGGTCCGATGACGCAACAAAAGACTTATATCTCTACGGGACCTTGTTATTCATGTTTTATGACACCGACAGTATGAGCCTGAAATGGATTAGTCACATTAAATTTATTTTGAATGTTCACACAATTGCGCTTAAATGAGTTAAAGTTCATATAAAAAAGCCTTTAAGTTTATTATGTGTTGGCATAACAACCAGACACCTACGCATGTGTTCTTGTGGTTCTCAATGCTAGAACGCAACACAGTTACATGCCTATGTGAGTGAGAATGCCTTTTAATTTGTATTGAGAATAATCTCAAATATGTCTGTTAGCATAATAATAACCCTGCACCCGAGGATATGGCCTCATGGGTCTAAATACCGAAATACAGGGCAGTTACATTTCATGTGACCACTTTATTAAAGGTTTTATATTAGCTTGAGCCTTGAATGGATTAAATCCAAGTTACTTCTTTATCACACTTTTATGTAGTTGAAACAATACTTTCCCGAGTGCTAATTAAAGCACATCTAAAAATGATAATAAAAAAAACCTTTGCAAAGTTCATTTCTTACGCAATTGAAGCTCAGCTCCAAAATGGCCTCTGTGAAGTTACTCAAACATGATGTTGTCATAACAACAACTCACACAAAAAAACATGCTGTCAAAAACTCTCAGCGCTAAATGTTGGCAAAACAATGAAACACTGGGTCTCGATGTTGTTAAATCTTTTATGACAGCTTGAGCCTTGAACACATTAAGTCCAAGTTAGAATTTTTTTCTCACACGTTCATGTAGTGAAAACAATCAATGCTTCCCTGCGTGCTAATTATGGCCTTTGTGAAGTTAATTTCTTACTCAAATGTTCATGTAATCTAAACAAATCAGTCGAAACTGCCAATTGAAACTCAGCTCAATAAATGTCTTTGTGAAGTTGATTTCTTACTCGCACGTTCATGTTGTCAAAACAATAGCGCTCAAAGCTATGTTTTGGCATAACCATTAGACACCCTAGTATTTGGCCTTGTGGGTCAAGATACTTGAGCACTTGAGTGACTTATTTTATCTAAGAAAGTCACTTTGCATGAAGTGCTTATTAAAGCTAAACAAAAAACCTTTGTTTTTCTCACTCACATGTTCCTGGTGTCAAAACAATCACACTGAAGCGAGCGCTCGGTTCAGCTTGTTTGTGAGATTCAGATTTAGAAAACATCGTTTGATCCTTCATTTTGCTGACCACTTTGAGTGAATTATTTTTTTCTCTCATTTCCTTGCACACAAACTCTAGCTGGCGACTAAAAATAGAGATGAAAAATCCAGAAACAACAACCAGGGTACCGAATAGCTTTTCACAGTGATAATGAGGCTCATTATATTGCTAGCACTCCATTTCCACTGAGATTCATTTTGATCAGATTTTGCTCTGAGGAAGTGGTGACAGCCTGGCAGGGATTTGAGGGGGGATTTTGCGGGACAAACACGCACTAAAGCGGGGGGGATGGCGGGGTGTGGGGGTGCACGACGGTTGCAAACGTGGTAACAATGTGGTACCAGTTGCTGCTGACATGACACAAAAGTTTGAAAACCAGGGGCCACGCCAAATCCCAGCTGGTCAATGAAGGGCGGCTCGTCCTGGCTGTGGATCTGAACCTTGATGCCCGCTTCGTAGGACGTCTCATCTGTGGATATACATACAGCACGCCACACAATTTATCAAGCCAAACACATGATTTTGTGTGGGATTGTTTTTTTCTTTCTCTCCTTTTACTGGCAGGGATGCTGAGCACTTCAGCACTGGAAGCCAAGATCACATGGTAGATTTATGACAGGCGGTTAAGGAATGTGTGCAGGGGGTGTTCAATAAATGTATAAGACCTGCTGGAAATGTAATATTGCATTATTTATACTATGTTGAGCCCTTTGTCTTGTTTGTTTTGCTCCTGTCTTGTGGAGGCTATATGCAGTAACACCTACCGTATTTCTTTAAATAGATGCCGGGTACGTAATCTACTTAAGACAAATAAGTGCCTCCCTCAAATAAACGTGTGCCTTTTCAGGTGAGGAAAAATAGGTAGTTCCTGTAATTATTTCAGTTCATAGACAATATTCTTCACATAAATGGACATTAACTCATTTGCTCCCAAAAACGTATAACTATGTATTTTAAATATCATCAATGTCCCAAAAATGTTTTTTTTCCAAAAATTTTTTATGCTAGAGCATACAGAAGGCTTTGATGCAGCCTCTGAACTGAAGAAAAAGCTTAAAGCAATGGTAGTTATTACAAAAATGGCCAGAAAGTGGCAGC
Organism: Vanacampus margaritifer; assembly: GCF_051991255.1. Classification (NCBI taxonomy): domain Eukaryota; kingdom Metazoa; phylum Chordata; class Actinopteri; order Syngnathiformes; family Syngnathidae; genus Vanacampus; species Vanacampus margaritifer. The sequence goes on from NC_135433.1 coordinate 45,574,091, forward strand.
AGAGAGATCAACCAGGGCCATGTTGAAAAAAAGCTGTTTACCCTACAGTTTTAAACAGATTTGTGAATAATGATGAAATTTAGCTACATTCTAATGCTATTTGCTGCAAAATAGAAACAGATAGAAATATCCTTTTTTTTTCCAGATGAAAGAAGAGACTTGATCTTTCTTTTGGTAGGTTCCATGTTTTTATAGCAATAGAACACAATATTCTGTGGGCCTTGCAAAATCAGTCAAAATCCAGTAAAACAGCCGGGAGCGAAGGGGATTGCTTCAGTGAAAATGGCTGGGAGTGAATGAGTTAAAAAGTTCAATGATGAGCCCATTTTAACTGTGTTGCTAACCAAAACAGTAGCACCTAAATGGTCTCACAAGCTTAAGAGGCCAGTGTTCCATGGCTCGTATTTAAGTTTTACTTGACATACTGTAAAATGTAATTTGCAGGTGATCATAATTCTAATGAGGCATTTCAGTCACTCTTAGTACAGTATAGTGGATACTATAAATTAAATATACAACTTTCACTTATTGGATTGAACTACTGACATAACCGCCATATTGTAGTTAATTGAGATATTCGTACACTATATACTGTATGTTGAAGAAACTGTGATGAAAATCTGCAATACAAACATGGCACGGGTATTAAACTTTTCCCAGCCACTTATATGATTACACATGTTAAAGTATATTTGCACTAACCTGTGTCCCCCCAGACAGGAAGGTATTCGTCCTGCTGAATATCCAGCATGATCTCCAAGCCGTTCCCCGTGCCTCCTTTCAGTGTGGTCAACAGCGGGTTGCCATCTAGTCCCGAGTTGAAAGTGTAACATTTCCCGTAGCGTGTGTAAATCTGTAAAAAACAACAACACAAAAAACAGAGAGTGAGTTAAGAGCACAACATGTGATTGAATCACATCTTAGTGTGTAGTCCAGAGGTGGGCAAACATTTGTGCTCAAAGGCCACATTTAAGTTTTTTAATTAACTGATGGGTCAAGTCATTCATAGATGTTTTTTTTTTAATGATCATAAAATAAATCAATTAAATAAATCTCTCTTTTTTAAATTAAAACAATTAATTCATTCTCATTTTTATTCTTAAATCTATTTTATTAGTATACTTCATTAACCAATTATAAAAAAAATGTTAAATGTGAATACAAAATTAGTAGATTTTACAAATATATTTTATTTGACTATTTAGAATAAGTTGATTAACCTCAGACACACTAAACTTTCAAGTCAAGAACAATCTTTAATAATGTTGCAGCTGTTATGATCAAATTTTTGACACCATAGGAAACGATGTTAAGTAAATATATTGGCTCCAGACAAAAAAAAAAACATGCTATTATAAAACTTTTAAAATAAAGTAAAAGGTATAATAAAGCAAAACAACTTGCATCCTGCCCATCCGGTGTCAAGAAAGTTTGTCTGTTGGCTAGTCATTAGCCTTTATGTGTTCAGCTACAGTACATTATATTCACATTAGCATCTGCTTGATGACGTTAGTTTATTAATTCAACCATGTAAATACTTTGCCCTGACTACCCAGGGCATGTGATCAATGTTGAAGTCCACTCGCCAGACTCATGACTCAAGATTCGAGCGATTCCTAACGGCAGCGGCTATCAATCTCGGGCCAATTTCACTGCAAATTTCCCACGGGGGAGGCCTATTTGCTTGTGATTAAATAAGAGACGAGCGAGTTGAAGCTCACAAATAAACTCAATTGGCTCGTAGAAGATACTTGCATGTCTCGACACTAATTAAGGATTGATGTGTCATTTCCACAAAAGTCTTTCCCCCACCAAATAATATGTCTGCTTCAATAAATCCAGCAGGTTGAGAAAAGTCTGTGGGTTGCCTCAGCGCTTGTAATGCATAGCTCGACATTTTCATGCTAGTCATCTGGAGGTGTTTCCTATGCCAGTTTCCAGTTTCCTAACAACAGAGGCCCCAGAATTAAATTAGACTACTACCAAATTCCCTGCACCAGGGCCAAGCAATGTATGATCACCTTCAGCCAATGATGGCCAAGCCGGCATATCATCACAAATCATTTAAGACAGGGGTGCGTGTTGTTGACCTTCGCCGAACCCCTGAGACTCACTCACCAAACCCCTGGGGTTCGATCAAACCCGGGTTAAGAACCACCGCGCTCGTGCAACTAATGTATACAAATAAATGTGCATACTAATAAACAGAGTTGGCGTTTACAATTTCTTTCTTTGTTAGAGTGAGAAAGGCTTGTGTTTTAGATGCAGTCGGCGGGGTTGATTAAATCCAAGTCTTTCCATTTGAATTGAAACTGAAACGCTGACGGCTCAATCAATATTCATGTGTTTACAAATGTGAAAACCTGCAGCAATGATTGAGGGGAAAGTATAAAACAAAAAATGAAGATCTTACTCAGGCTTTCGATTTCATTTGAAGCAGTCTATCGACAGGTTTAACTCTTAACCCCATTGGGTGAAATACATGCTTTACAAAGCATGCTGTATATGTCTATATTTCCATAACATTAAAAAATCACAGAGAAGCTATACAAGCCACGCTAATGTCCTCGCACACTAAATGCAAATCAATGCTACAAGATGATGTCTTAAAATAAACATTGTTTGATCAGAAAAGGAGCATTAGCACTGATGCTACATGGGAGGCATCCTGGCTCGTCCACCGACAAGTGTGGAGCACGTTTGCATTACATAATGACAGAACTTCTTATTTCATAAGACCCACATTATTTTAAAGATGGCTTTAAATATGATGTAATACCTTGCAACAAATCCACAGACAAAATAAAAATGCAGTAGGTACAAAAAAAAAAAAAGTATAATTAATCATGCTAACGAGTGACTTCTGGGCATTTGCCTCTTGAATATTTTGTGATGACATTACAGTATGAGCTGTGGTCTGGATCTGAAGTATGAATTAACATCTGCATTACAAATACCACCCGCGGCTGTCAATCAACCCCACACGTCTTTTTCCCTCCACAATGCCCCAGATGTTTAATTAGATAAGCTAAAAGATTAATTAGGACTGAGCTAGGATGCCTGAATAATGAACAATCTCATTTCAAAGCAAACTTTATCTGGAATTGTGAGAAACTCTGAAGGAACAAAAGAAAATGCCCTAAAGGCATTGTTGTTATTGGTGAAGATATTACATTGATTTTACACTCTGGCATTATCCAACCATTGTTTTGTACAGATGTTTATGTTGCCAGCCCAACTGCACTATCCAATACTTTAGTCTTTTAAAGAAAAAGTGAAATTAGACTTCTTTTTTTAACTGTGGGTGAACTTATTGTTGACCTGCAGCCTATTGGACCCGCTGAAGAAATTTTCCAAACAAATAGACTGTGACTGTCAATAAAGTTCTTTCAAAGGATTAACTCATTCAAACCCAAAAATGTATAAATATGTTAAAAAAAACTTTACCATTCACTCCCAAAAACGCATTTATATGTTCTTTAATATGTATATGTGTGTGTGTGTATATATAGTTTTAGAAATGTAATTTTTAATTCCGTCAGAAGGTGTGAAGCAATGGTAGCTATTACAAAAAATCGGCTAGCAGGTGTCAGCAGAGTATAAGAGATCAGCCAGGGCCATGTAGCAAAAAGCTGTTGTCCCCACAGTTTTAAACAGATTTATGAATAATGATGAAACTTAGCTATATTCTAATGTTAATTGTTGCAAAACGGAAACGGAAGAAGAGGCTCTAATCTTTCTTTTGGTAGGTTCCATGTTTTTATAGCAATAGAATACAATATTCTGTGGGCCTTGCAAAATCTGTCAAAATCCAGTAAAACAGCCGGGAGCGAAGGGGATTGCTTCAGTGAAAATGGCTGGGAGTGAATGAGGTAAATGTCTTCCTTTTTGGATTCAAAAGAACACAAAGAAATACATACATACCATCCAAATGCAAAAACAGAAACAGGAACTGAGTGACTGAAAATGCTGCCGTTTTAGCCTGCATTCACCCTGCATGGCTAAAATGACACAATCTCAATATTTTGCTGTCAAGTAACACATTTGCGATACGCATCATGGAGGCGTAAGGAGGAAAATAAACCACATAGAATGGTTTATCTTCATATTGTAAACAGCCTTCTTTCAAATCCGATATCTGCCAATGCTAGTGCAGTGTAAACAAGCAGAACTAATATTACCCCGTCAAAGCCATACAGTATGTACATAAACATTCAAAGCAGTATGAATCTGCCACCAATCCGCAAAAAAGGTGCATACATACATTTTAGTAGTATAAGTAGACATTTATCAAGCTGAGCCTTTTACACGGAACATCTAGATGGGATATCGCCTCGCTTCGACACATCATCCGGGATGTGTGATAAAATGTTTTTTTTATCACCAAAGAGCGGGAGAAGAAAGTGTTGGGTGTTAAACTTGATACTCCCACTCCATAGCTTGCCGCTATTCTATTTCACACAGGCACTCCTCTTACACCTCTGACTACTTCTAAAGCTGGTAAATTGCTAGGTTGCCCTCGTCACCCCCGTTCTGGCGGGGCACCACATGATTTTATATCTTTCAGTTGTTCACTTGGAAACAGTGGCTAACTTATTCACATTTGCATTCATGTTAAGTACCTTGTTAGCGTACTTTGTCAACAAGTGGTTCTCAAACTGGGGTCAGCGGGCCACGGGGGTCAACAAATCATAGCTTGGGGGTCCGCAAATTTTTTTTGTATTAAATGAGTTTGTTGGATGATTTCAAAAGTGCCTTCCTGCATGTGTGGACTAGCATGCAAACATAACAAACATGAAACAGTTACTTCTCCCCATCTTAGTTTTGGACCAGTTAAAAGCTCTGATATGATTGTATGGTGTGATATTAACCTTTTTCAACAGCAAACAAAACCAACTATTGACTTACTTTTTTTTTTTTTAAACAATTCCTGAATCATAAGCATAATAGGAAAATGACATTGGATTTTTTTCCCCTTTAAAATTCACCTGTTAAAATGTGATTGTTATGACTTTTTATTTAAAACAAATTCTGGGAAAATTTTAGAGTTTTTGTCCCTTGAATTCTTATTAGGGGTACACATTGTAGTTATGTTTTGGAGACATATTATTGTTTAGAGTTACAGAGGGGTCTTTGGCAAGGTTAGTATAGTAAACAAAAACAAACAAAATAACTAAAAACAAAATTAACAAAAATAAAAACCTGGGAACTAACGTAAACAACATTTTGTGTTTTTAAAGCTCACTAAAACTAACTAAAAATAATAAATATAAATAAATATAGCACAAAAAAATCCTTGGTTTTCATCTTTGTCAATTTACATTATTATACATGAGCTTACAGGTTTTACAATTTAAATGTTTATTTTTGTACAGATGAAAGGACGTTGAACCATTTTTTGGATATTGCAGTTACCCAAAAATTTACTTTAATACACAATAGTTAGTGAAATTTTTTGTACTGCAATTAACAAATCTGGAGAGAAAAATATATGAATATACTAAAACTAAAACTAAACTAGACAAAGTGCAATTTCTGGAGAAATTGCGTGGTAATGCTGAAAATGCTAAACTGCAACACTGAGCAGTATCAGAGTTGATAATGATGATCAGTTGTATGTATGTATGGAAGTGGACGTGGAAAGTGGGACTTTGAAAATTTTCAATGTCTGTCCCATTGAAAATTAATCGGGAAAAGTTGATATTTAACGTTAAATTGTGTGAAGACTCTAAGTAATGTGGATTCGGACGATATATACGCCGGGAGGATAGAATTTTTTGTAGCAAGTTGAATTTTGAGTAAATCCGTGTTGAACTAAAAAAAAGTCTGGAGAATAAAAAGTGCCTGATATAATAATAATAATAATAATAATAATAATAATAATAATAAAGGTTAGAAACTACGGAAGCGTATTGCATCCACTTGAAAAAAACAACTCCTGTTTTGCTGACTAATTTTTTTTGGGGGGGGGGGCTTTGTTTGTTTTTTGAGTATTTTTTATTTATTTTGTTTTTCTGAATATTTTTTTCTGTCAAAAAATATTCAGAAAAACACGCTGAAAAAAATATTCAGAAAAACAGGGGGTAAATTATTTTTAAAAAACGGAAAAAAATATTTAAAAAAAACAAAAACAAAAAAATCCCCCCCCCCAGTTTTTAAAAAAAAAATTTCCCCATTTTTTTTTTTTACCTCAGAACTCCAAGTGACTTGTTACAGACTCGCTAATAGTGGAAGCGGACACTTTCCCGCATACCCCCATATGCAATAAGATGGTCATGTTTGGCTCTCAATAAAGGAATGAATGTGTATACTGTATTGTGGTTTGTTTTCTAATCTCTGAGGGGAAACCCCTTTAAGAAAATATTCAGAAAAACAGAGAAAAAAATATTCAGAAAAACAGAGAAAAAAATATTCAATAAAACAGAAAAAAAATACTCAAAAAAACATAGCTCCCTCAAATTTTTTTCTCAGAAAAACAGTTTTTTGTGAATGAAGTGAATGCAATACGCTTCCGTAAGAAACAACATATAAATAAAGAAAGAAAGAAATGGAATGAACTAAAATGAAGCATTTTTGAAGAGGAAAAAAAGCACAACAAAAAAAAGCCCTATAAAGACAATTAATTAAAACAAACTGAATTTTAAGAAAAAAAGTCAAAATGAAATACAAATAACTATGACGGAATATCTAAAACTATTATAACTCTAGCCCTTGCGGGGGTGGATCTTCTGTGAGTGTCCCTAGCCCCAAAATTTAGAGTAGCACACATACACATGCCTTCCAACCACCTTCATCTACATACAGTGCTGAAGTTCTTGGCGGTGCAGGTCTCACCGCGGAACCTGCACTCCAGCAGCATGTCCTCCAGCTGGTGTCCGAGGCGGCCAATCATCTCGGTGGTGTTGACCCCATTATGGGACGGCCGGGCGTAGCCGTTGAAGTCCAGTAGGCTCAGCAGCCCCTGCTTGTGGCTCTCCTTCAGGATGTCCAGGCTTTTCTCCACCAAGCTGTGGTTGGCGTACATGAGGTCCATCCAGTATCCGCTGTGGTACAAGTCATCCCTGGTCAGACTGGACGCTCGGAACACGTTCTTGTTGCAGAAGGTGACGGCTGGGAAGGACATGTTGCGAGCCCACACCATGTGGATTTTCGTCACAACCGGGTAGGAGATAAGGTAGAGGACTCTGTTCCTGGACCAGGTGAGGAGGAGGGCCAAGCAGACCAGGAAGGCCACGGCCCAGACGCCCCGTTGCAGCTTGGACTTGTGCGGGGAGAACATAAACTTCAAACCGTGGACTTTGGTCCGGGTGACGAAATTCACCGTCATCTCTTTCCACGATGGACTTGACTTTAGGAGCTCCTGGCCATCGTTTTCCAAGGAGACTGACTCAACCATTATCCTTGTCCAACGTGACTTCTCAATCGAAAATTCCCAGCAATGGTAACAGGACCCTTTGCGTGCGCTGCTCAGGCTTGCAAATCTATCGCTAGAAAGAACAAGCGTGGCTCCTTAGGGAGAAGAAAATCTATTGAAACAATGAGCCCAATGCAGAAAAAGACCCAACATCACCGCTCCATCCATAGTGGATTTTTTGGGACTGCTTCTCCAGTGCCAGACCGCTTTTGTCTCTTTTTGCTCTCCTCCCTCACAGATCGAAGCGACTCCTTTTGAAAGTCTGTTGACTCGCAGCCCGCCGAAAGGAATAGAAAGCTTGTTGCGTCCCGCACGCGCTCTCTCACTATAGTGAGGTGGAGCCAGCGGATGAAAAGGGTTTTTCTTCCCCCACCGACCGGTGATGAATTAGATTTGCGATGCTACATGGAGTGTGTGCATCAATCAGAGAAGCAAAAGTCCCGCTGATGAAACTGTGTCGCAAAAATTTATGATCCTTGATAGTGAATAAATAACAGCTTCTTGTTTGACCAATAGAACCGTATAATTAAAGAAAAGTGAGCGTATACAAGCTTTTTTATTGTGACTGCATCCTGCTGCATTCAGATGTGGCGCAGGACTTTATTAAATATGCATCCTGTTTTTAAGCTGATAACAGCACTTTATAGGCGTAAAAGTTGAATTTCTTTGTAGTCTTGGACAATAAAAGCCAATCCCATACCGCGCTGACACAGTAAAATATACAAACTCAGCACTGAACTAAAGCAAGCTTTAACATAGCATTTATCAAAAAAGGTAAGGTATTTTTTTTATTGTTCAAATATTGTACATGGTGTAAATGTAAAAAAACATAAATAGAAATTTAAATAGGAATTTTCAGTTTTTGGAGCTTGGGAACGGATTCATTGCATTTACATTATTTCCTATGGGAAAAAATGTAAAAAAAATTCAGGCTTTGAACACTTTACAGGAACGAATTATGTTCAAACTCCGAGGTACCACTGCATTACCATGGTCCCAAAAGCGCATTTATACGTTTTTTAAGGCTCTTTTCCCCACTGTTTTAAACAGATTTGTGAATAATGATGAAACTTAGCTATATTGTAAAGCTTATTGCTGCAAAACGGAAACAGATAGAAATGTATTTTTTTTTTCCTGATGAAAGAAGATACTCTAATCTTTCTTTTGGTATGTTCCATGTTTTTATAGCAATAAAACACAATATTCGGTGGGGCCTTCAGTCATAAAATCAGTAAAAAACAAACAAACTGTAAAACAGCCGGGAGCAAAGGGGGTTGCTTCAGTGAAAATGGCTGGGAGTGAATGAGTCAATAATCAAGTAATCGTTTGGAAAAATTAAAAGTTATGTCAAATCGTCCAAATCCTCTGATTTCAGGAATTTAACAGTAATTGTTCACTGATTTCTGTAGTCCGTCATGAAAGAAGACTGTTTATCTTCTGTGTTTAATCAAAATAAGACATTTCCAAACATCAGTTTTTACTTTGGAAAACAATGATCAAACTGGTAACATAGCACAGCATCAATCCCCACCCACTTTTTTTTTTTAACACTATACGATATTCACTAGTAAATAAACAATAATCATTTGTAACACACTTAAATGCAAAAATAAAATGAATCCGATTAGTCGAATAATCGATTGAATAATCGATTATAAAAATATTAGATAGCGAGAGCACTACTCTTTTATTTTTATTTTTTATTCTGTATGTCAAGTGAAGAAGTATTAATCTTCAGATTTTCATTGATTGTTTTTAAAAGAATCACACGAGGACAGACAACCTTATGTTATTGAGGACATAGATATTGCACATCAACTGAACAATCCAATACATTTTGAACAATGCTGGCCAAAGGAATGACAGGAAGGACTTAAGTCTCCTTCACCATCACGATTAGTAGTATATGCTCTAAAACAAACTGAAGGGAACTAAAGAAGATTCTGCTCTATATTCAGCTCAACCGAGGCAAAGTAGGGAGATGATGATGAATTACTAAACACGCAACCTTATTACACTTACAGCTCAGTGGCTCCACGTAGCGACCCCGGCATTGATTTCTTTTACGCTGTTGGGCTCCATAAAAATGACACGCCCCCTACTAGACCCTTGCTTGATTGCTTTGTGCGATTGCTGGCTTTCCGAATTGTCCCTGGTCAGCATTTTGACCCCAAAGTCATCATTATGAGTTATTGCTTGCGTCAGATGTTACCCGGGCATTGCAAAGCGATGGTAATCATCTTAAGTCTTTCAGGCTTCATATCCAAATCGGCATCTCTTCAAGCAGTGTTCGGGAAGAGAAGGAAAAAAAAAAAGAAGAAAAAAAAGAAAAGAGAAAAAAAAGCAGTGTTCGCCGGGGTGAAGGACGGAGCCCTGTCACAAAGAGTGAAGATTCTCAATTGATATTCCATTGGCTACATGTGCGGATAATAGGACCCCCCCCCCCTTTTAAAAAAAAAAAAACATTTTTACACTCTTCCAATCAAAGTGAACACATACATGATTTAAGGTCATACTGAGCGAGCATTCTGTGGTGTGAAGTGTTTGAAGATTGACCTGACCGATCTGCTCGCACTGACGACATCAATATTAAACCTGTTAAATATATTGCAAATTCTTAGGCACGTGATCAACCGATTTCATTTCATCAATTTAACTCAGCATCAAAGTAAATATTCGACAGCTAATTAATAACCATCAGTATCCTTTTTTCCAGACAGATCGTATTTCTGCTACTTGCGTGATTTCCGCTGTTCTATTTTTGTCCGAGACTTCACATTTCCTAAGATTTTTTTTTTTCCACGTTCAAACTTAAACGAGCAGTCAATTCCTGTGTGACTTTTTTTTGCCCGGGCTCAGTGATCTGTGAGCTTGTCAAGCCTCCCCCCCTTGTCAAAGCCCAGTTGAGCCCCAGAGGTCTCATTAAAAGGAGGAGCAGAGCTTTAAAGGAATAACTAGACGAGGTCCTTCAAGGGCTAGTGAGAACGCTCGACACCAAATGAGACAGTGGCGGCAATTAAATGCGCATCAGAAATACCAGGACTAAGACTGAAGGCTAAAGCCACCATTTACTATCTTCAGATGCTATCAGGCTAAAAAATAATAATTAGCAAGCCTTTTTGATTAGCACTACTAAACAAAGTAACTCAATAAGTTGACAGTCTGTCTGTGTTGTTTGACACGAACGAGTACTGAAGGGAGATGTCGACTGCCAAGCTAGCCTCTTGCGCTAGCCGCTAGCAAGAGAGCGCGTGATGAAAAGGTAAGAGTGTCATCATGTGCGTGATATGTTTTACATTACATCAATTTCTTGAAAGAGATTTGAACCCAGAATTTCGGAACTGTGTGGTATTAGTGCTCACCACCAGGCCAACGTGCTGCTATTTTCCACGACAGGGATGGTTCGCTTCATTTCGTGTTCTTATGACTTTGGCTGGGGCGCATTAGCTGCATCGAGAGTTAACAGTGCGAAAAGAGTGTTTTTAAAAGAAACAGTTAACTTGTCTTTATACTTGTAAAACAGTTGATCATGATGACTTTAAACATTACAGTTATTCAAGGGTTATAGTTTGACTTTTGAACAACCAGAGGTTTTCTTTTCAGTCAAAAATTATTTTTTTTTACAATTACGTATTCTATTTGTCCACACTAGTCTAAACACCGTATTCTGATTAATATGGTGATTGTGGAATATGCATTTAGAAACAAAATCCACCCATTTTTATCCTTCTCACGGGGCGGCCATTTTGACACTTGCTGTCAAATGAAAATAAGGTCACAGTTCCTAAGGATTTAGTTTACAACCAAACCGAGAAAACAGGTGAGCCGCGACGGTCGCTACCCGGGCCCTTAGGCACAGTGATGTAATTTTCAGTTGACAGCAGGGGGCAGTACAATGCAAAATGAGCTACTTAATTCATATTTCACAGACGCGATATTAATCAGAATGGCTTGTTTAGACAAGTGGGGCTCATAGAATTTTTTTGACTTGACTTTTGACGCTTATTATCATTAACTCATTGCGCCCAAAAAACGTATAAATACATTCTATTTTAAGTGTCCCAAAGACGTATTTATACGTTGTTTTATTTATTTATGTATTTTTTAAAATGCTAGAGCATACAGAAGGCTTTGATGCAGCCTCTGAACTGTGAACTGAGAACAGGTGAAGCAATAGTAGTAATTACAAAAACGGCCAGAAGGTGGCAGCAGAGTATAAGAGATCACCCATGGCCAAGTTGCAAACAAGCTCATTTACCCACTGTTTTAAATAGATTTGTGAATAATGATGAAACTTAGCTATATTCTTATGCTAATCGCTGAAAAACGGAAGCAGATAGAAATATTTTTTTTTCCTGATGAAAGAAGAGACTCTAATCTTTCTTTTGGTAGGTTCTACGTTTTTAAAGCAATAGAACACAATATCCGGTGGGCCTTCAGTCAAAAACCAGTAAAACAGTCGGGAGTGAAGGGGGTTGCTTCACTGAAAATGGCTGCCAGAGAATGCGTTAAGGTCAGGGGTGAGCGAGAGCCTATTCCAGCTGACTGCGGACGAGAGGTGGGCTCCGGCACAAATTATTCCAAATATAGTTGATCTCAATGTGAAATTGAAATTGTGTTAATTGAAGACTCTAAATTGTTCCTGGGAGTGTATGCGAGATAAAGGTAAATAGCTGTTTGCATATATTTGACCAGTCAAGAGTGTACAGTACCTCGTCTCTGTGCCAATCAGTTAGGATAGACTCCAGCTCTCCTGTCCTTATGAGGACAAGCACCGAATGGAATGGAAATAAAGTCACAAAATGCATTGAGTTGGATTTTTGAGGAATCAAGATCTAATTCCATTTGTGCTATTTCAAACTGCAGTGCTGAGTATTTCATGGCTGACATTGAGAAGTTCCCTTATTAACTTAATGTGAGGAGACAGCTGCAACAAACAAAATGCGCCGTCAAGCTGGTGGACGTTCGCCTTCTTAAGCAAAGGGAGACATCTTGTGGTTTGCCTCTAAAAGGTCTGGAAAAAAGCAACACAGCCGCTTAGTATGCACCGCCATCACTGCCAGGAAGGCCAGCATGGATTTGTAGCTTTTAATTGATTAAAAGTGACAAAAGGTAGCAGGGAGCTACGACACTGCATTAAATAACTTGACTGCACAAGTGAGGCCTCGGGCAGAATATCTGCAAGCATACGACATGACACAGCACAGAACTCCTGACAGATGGAGCTCAAGTTGCTATCAATAAGAAAACACATGTTAAGGTAACAGTATTAGTAGCAAGAGGAGACGCATGCGCGAGATGCTGTGATTATCGCGAGACCTACAGCGAGACCGGGACACCCCAACATGGCAGCGCCCTGCTGCTAAGATAGAACTAGCTCTATTATGCTAAACTAATTCGAGTTTAACCATCATATATCTTGGCTTTTCTCTTTTCTCTTTCATCCGACAGATTTGGAATACCATCCAACGTGGAGGACCTCGAACGCTTCATTGACGGTTATTTTTACAACTGCGCGATGGAGGACTCTTCCGTCGAGAAACCGTCTAAGAAACCCTCTAAAAAGAGAAAGAATGACTCAGCGACGGACACGGACGACCTAACTACTACGGAGGTCTCGGTCAGTATGCTGGAGTCCATAAATAAAAAGTTAGAGGTCCTCTCCCTAATCTGCGAGGAGGTGAAAGGATTTAAGGTAAGTATGGAATTCCTCAGCCAACAAATAAATGATCTCCAACGCAACAATGTCGAGATACACGCTACACTCGTGACTGTTTCAGCCGAGTTAGAAACCATTAAAAAGGGAAATAAAATGCTAAAAGAAACTATTCTGGATGTTCAATCCCGTAGCATGCAGGATAATTTAATATTCTTAGGTATATCAGAGAACACCTCTGACAATCCAGAGGTTGAGATAAAAAAATTTATGACGACATCGTTAAAAATTCCTCAGGAGACGGTAAATAACATCTCCTTTCACCGGGTACATCGGCTTGGAGCCCGTAGGGGCAACAGACCCCGTCCTATTATCGCCAAATTTGAGCATTTTAAACAAAAAGTATTTGTTAAAAGTAAAGGACGGGAGCTTAAAGGGACCTCATTCGGAATGAATGACCAATTCCCTAGAGAGATTAATGAGCGGCGAAAGGTACTGTTTCCTATAATGAAACAAAATAGGCAGGAGGGTAAACGGACTATGATGGTCGTTGATAAACTATACATCGATGGCCAACTATTCCGGAACCCCAACTCCACTCCCTGGCTGTTCTAATTAGCATCGATGGAACTAAACTTTGTTTGATTATTAGATGTATACATATACATATACATATAATGTATATGTGGTTATAAAACCTAAAATATGAATACTCATTATGTTTACGCTATATTAGAAATATAATAATAATACATAACTATATCTAAAAGTAGATTTAAACAAAAAAAAAAAAATCTCGCTTGGGTTACCAGTTACTGGTGTATTATAATGTTGTTTAACTCCCCACTAACGTCCTTCACTTTCACATCCCTACCCGTTTTTTCACTGTTATATTTATTTACACATTTCCTTATATTTTACACAAATTATATAAATCACCTAACTACTTTGATTCTATCCTATAACATGCCAGTATTGACAAATGGCCTATGCAGATATTTACACAGGACTGAGCCTATATTGTTTGTATGCATAAATTAGTTCTGGTTTCCTGGAATGTTTGTGGCGCTCGCTCACAGGCAAAAAGAATAAAAACTTTAGACCATCTCTTAAAATTAAAAGCAGATATTTGCCTCCTGCAAGAAACCCACCTACAAAAATCTGAAGAAAAATTACTTATTGATAAGAATTTTAGCCAAGCATACTCTGCCCCTTATAACAGCAGACAAAGAGGAGTCTCTATACTCATACATAAGAATTTACTCTTTACTCTAAATAATACAATAACAGACCCAGAGGGCAGATACATTATTATTCAAGTAACTATATTTAATAAGATATATACACTTGGCAATTTATATGCCCCTAATAATGATGATCCGGCCTTTTTCCATGAATTTTTCTCTCAGCTGTTTGATTTAGCAGCGAACTCTACTATTATTATTGGAGGAGACTTTAACACAGTCTTAAATCCATTAATAGACCGTTCTAATAACACAACATGTATAAGGCGATTACAATCTACTAAAGTAATAGGGGAATATATGGATGATTTTGGCCTCGTCGACAGCTGGAGACTTAAAAACCCAAATAAGAAGGAATTTACCTTCTTTTCCGCTGTACACCGGTCTTTTTCAAGAATTGATTATTTTCTTACAAATAACTCTATTGCTGATAAAACTGTTACAAAAATACATCCTATTATTATTAGCGACCACGCACCAGTCTCACTTTCCCTACAAGTTGATTATACCTTTAAACCACCACCAACATGGCGTTTTAACATCTCTCTGCTAAACGATGCAGAGTTTGATAAAATTATAAGGAAAGAGTGGGCAGACTTTTTGGAAATAAATGACTCTCCAGGCCTATCGCCATCTCTTCTCTGGGAAACTGGGAAAGCAGTAATTAGAGGTAAAATTATATCATATTCATCTTATAAAAAGAAACAGGATCAAAAATTTGAAAATGACTTGGAAGATAAAATTAAACAACTGACGGATGAGTACGCAATAAACCCAAATGACCAAATATGGACTGACTTACAAAATACAAAATATTTATGTTATGTTATGTTTATAATACAACAATTGAGATACAACAACTTTGAATATAATAACAAATCAGGTAAATTTCTTGCAAACCAACTTCAACGCAATCGGGAAAAATCTCTTATAACGGCTATTAAAGGGACAACTGGTGAATGCACACAATCACCAGAAGAAATTAATCACATTTTTTATAACTATTATCGCAACCTATACTCAGAAACTAACAAACCTAACCCTGAGCATATTGAGGCATTCCTCAGTAGCTTAAATATGCCTCAGTTAACTACTGAATATAAAGATATGCTAGAAGCGCCACTTACTATAAACGAGTTGTACAGTGCTCTAGATAGTATGCCTAATGGCAAGGCACCTGGCCCAGATGGTTATCCGGCTATATTTTTTAAGCACTACTGGTTAATGCTTGCTCCGCTATTCTTAAGAGTAGTAACAGAAATTAAAACTAATGGTTACATACGTCCACACATGAATACAGCAGCAATTAAACTTTTATTAAAGCCAGAAAAAGACCCCACCCTTCCATCAAGTTACCGTCCGATTTCACTAATTAACACTGATATCAAAATTATTACTAAGGCTTTCACATCTAGATTAGAAACAGTAATCTCGACAATTATTCATAGCGACCAAACAGGCTTTATTAAAGATCGTCACTCTACTAATAATATTAGGAGGCTCTTTAACCTTATTAGCATGTCACAGCGGCATGATAAGAAGGCAGTTATTATATCGTTGGATGCAGAAAAAGCTTTTGACAAAGTTAACTGGTCCTTCCTCTTTGCTGTTTTAAATAAATTTGGCTTTGGGAAATCATTTATCCACTGGGTGTCACTATTATATGATTCTCCCAAAGCTACAGTTACTACTAACGGGATTATATCTAAGAGCTTTATTTTACAGAGAGGCACAAGACAGGGATGCCCACTATCCCCTTTATTATTTGCAATATTTATCGAGCCACTTGCAATAGCCATACGCCAGGAAAGAAGGATTCAAGGAATTCACTCTGGGGTAACAGAACATAAAATTAATCTATATGCCGATGATATTTTACTTTATCTAGAAAACCCGGCGATTTCGTTAGGGGAAGTATTTAACTTAATAACTAAATTCTCACAGTTGTCAGATTATTCTATTAACTGGACAAAATCAACACTTCTACCTATTACAGAAAATTCATGGAACCCTGCAAGCCAGGACCCACATTACTCATTTCCTATAGGTAATTTAAAATACTTAGGCATAAAAATCTCACCTAAATTAACTGATTTAATTCATTTAAACTTTTCTCCACTTCTGGATAACATTCATAGTGACTTGGAACGCTGGAATAACCTTCCTATTTCTTTAATAGGACGAATAGCCACCGTTAAAATGAAAGTTTTACCTAAAATAAACTATTTTTTCTCAATGATTCCATTTAAACCTACGGCTAAATGGTTCCAGTTGTTGGACTCAGCCGTTACAAAATTTTACTGGAAAAAAAAGAAGAAGCAAAGATTAGTCTATCTACTCTTCAGAAAAGTAAATCCAAAGGTGGTCTAGAGGCACCAAATTTTATGTACTACTATATAGCTAACCAGCTACAATATATCGTTCTATGGGCACAACCCAACAGAGATACTAACTGTTGGCTGGAACTAGAACAGAAGGATTGTAATAACCTCAGACTTCTAGATTTACTCTTTATTACAACATCGATTAAGTGACATAATTGTTTTAAAAACCCAATGATCTCCGCCACCCTGACTGCTTGGTGGAAGGCATTAGAAATTACAAAAGCCCAAGTGGAGCCCTGTGGGCTTTCTCCCCTATGGCATAACCCTGACTTTCGAATTAACAACCAAACGTTTTATTTAGGTGTGTGGGAGCAGAAAGGAATCACACATCTTCACCATCTCTTCTCAGATAATATGTTTATATCATATACATCTTTGCTCCAAAAATACTAAATAACAAACGGAAATTTTTTACATTATCTGCAAGTTAAAAATATGATAAAGAAACAAATTCCAACACTTCAGGGTACGCTCCAACCGCCTGGCTTAGCTAAAGATATTACCAAGCTTTCTCCGACAACAACAAAAAAACTTTCAAAAATATATAAGTTACTTTCATATACGGATAAAATGTCTTTACCCATCTTAAAATGGGAGACAGACTTGTCTATAGCTCCGGAATCTGACTTTTGGATTCAAGTTTGTGAAAATGCATTTAAAATGACAAAACACACAAATTTACAACTTATCCAATACAAAATTATCCATAGAACATACATTACTCAATATATGATGAAGAAAATGGGGCTCTCCGACTCCGACATTTGTCTCCAGTGTTTACAAAACACTACAGACACTTATTTTCATGCTTTATGGTTATGCACTCCGGTTATGTATTTCTGGACTAAAGTCTTAGAAAAACTTTCCGCTATCTTGGACTATAGGATACCTTTATCTCCAAACTTGTGTTTGCTAGGTGACCTAACAACAACTGACCTACCACATAAACAATTTCAATCTACACTTGTAGCCCTTACTATCGCTAAAAAAACAATTCTTGTTAACTGGAAAAATAAACAAACTCTGAATATCGACCAATGGTTCTCATATGCTCCTCATAAATCACATTTTAATGGAAAAAATATCGGCCTCAAATAAAAAACAAATATCAAAATTCATAGAAATATGGTCTACGTATATAGAATATTTTAACCTAATTCTGGTTATTTAATTCTGCCTGTTAGCGAGAGCCACCACATCGTGATAACTTACATTGATGTCTCTGCATTTGGCAGTTTGTAACTAATGGTTGTGTTTTTATAGTCAGGAACCCAGTTGCTGCCAACAGGATCGAGCAGATTCACCTCCAATGGGCACTAAGGGCTAATATTCGGATTCACTGCATGCCAGGGGACTAACTCTACAGGTGCTGTCCCCCCTGGCTGGGCGTGGGCGGGTCTGCCCCTCTGTTGGCTGCTGGGTGGCGGCTGCGTCTTGGTCGTTCCCTGGGTCTCGTGGTGTGTGCTGTGTTGCGGGGCTCTCCCTGGTGTCCGGGGCGGCGCCGCCCCGGCGCGGTCCGTCGCTCTGGGTCCGGCGACGCGGGTCGGGGCCTGTGGGCCGCCGGGGTGCCCCGTGGTTCCCTCTCCCCTCCCCCTTCCTCCCCCTTGCTTCCTCTCCCTCTTCACCTCTCCCCGCCTCCCTGTCCCTTCTCCCTCGTCGCCCTTCCTCCTCCTCTCCCCCTCTCTCTGTGGCCCTGCCGCTGCCTCCTGCCCTTCCTGTCGTCTCCTTCCCCGTCCCCTCCACCTCCCCTGTCCCCCCTCCTCCCCCTCCCCTAGGCCAGGGGTTCCATCCGTGGCCCGGGTCTCGGCGCTCCGGGGGCCGGGGGAGTGGGCGGGATTGGTGTTGTGCCCGCCCCGCTCCGGTGGGCCTCCGGGCACTTCGGGCGGGCCCCGGTATCCGGGGGGCGAGCCCCGCCGGGATCCCGGTGGGGTGGGTGGGGTTTTTGGTGGGCGGGTGCGCCTCCCCCCCCCCGCCCGGTTGGGGGGGGCCCAGCTGGTCGCTCCTCTTAACTCACTGCACTAGTTTTGCACAATACATTTTAGGGCACATAACACACTTTGGGGGGGAGTGGGGTGGGGTGGAGACACCCCGCTGGGCCTGGGGTTCGGGGATGCCGCCCGTCCTCCGGTGCCCCCATCTCCCCTTCTGCCCCTGGTGTTCCGTCCCTCCGCGTGGTGGGGTGGGCGCGGGTGCCCTCTCCGCTCCGCTGTCCGGCCCCCTCTTCGGCGCGGATGCCTGGGTGCGGTGTGTCCCCGGGGTCTGGGGTCGGGGGCTGGGGGGCTGTCGGTTGGTGGGGGTGGGGGCGGGGGGCGGGGGGCGGGGGCGGCTTGGTTGGTGGGGGGGTGGTGGTGGGGGTGCCGGGGTGGGGGGTGCTGGGGTGGGGAGGGTGTCTGGGGAATTGGGGGCCTGGGGGCGGTTGGGGCTGGGTTGGGGTGGGTGGCGGGGGTGGGGGGCGGGGGGGTCGCGGGGGGAGCGGGGGTGGGGGGCGGGGGGGTCGCGGGGGGAGCGGGGGTTGTGGGCCGGTGGGGTGCCTGGTGGGCCTGCAGTGCCCCGTCCTGCTGCGTTGGGTTGGGGGCGCGGGCCGCGTTGGGGTGGGGGGCGCTCCTGCTCCGGGGTTTGCTCTCCGGCCGGTGGCCCCTGCGGGGCCCGGGGGTCGTCCTTTGGCGCGGCCGCGGCCTGGGGGGCCCTGAGGTGTTGCGCTTGCTCTGTCCTGGCGGGGGTCGACGGCTCCCCTCTTTGGTGGAGATTTTCATGCATGCTAGATCCACCACACCAGCATCTATCGAGACTCAGACACAATTTGTTTCTCCCTCAGGTCATTGATTCGGTGGAGGCTGGTGTCTGTGGATCTCACTCTGCTTCGTCTGTCCTTTCTACCTTTCCTCAGTTTCTCCTTTGGGCCCTTGAGGTTTCCCTGATTTGTTGGAGTTTGGATGTCTCTGGGGTTGGTGAAGGTTAGTGGCCCGGTGGGTGGTGTCTGGTCGGTGCTGGGCTTCGCTTTTCTTTCTTTTCTTTGGTCCCCCTTCGGGTCTCCTGGCGGCCCCACGACTCTGGCTGGATTTTGAAGTGTTCGGTTTAGGTGAACGGTATGGGAATTCTTATTTATTTTTTTTTTTTCTCACGCACGCACGCACGCACACACACACGCACGCACACACGCACAAACACACATACAAAAAAAAAAAAAAAAAGGGAGAACAATGATGATGACATTTCAAATGATCAATACTGAGATCTCCCCAAAAAAAAAAAAAAAGAAAAAAAAAAAAAAAGAAAACACATGTTCCCGCCAATACCTGCCCAAGACTTCTCTTGTTGCACAAGTTTTTTAGTTGGGAGCTGCAGTTTGATAAAGTCACTCACTACCCCCCAAAAAAATCCCTCTCTGGCACTTTCATTTGCAAGAATATTCTCGTCTTGATCCATATTCAATGTAGGGTTGCATCTTGTTTGCTCAGCATATGTTATCCTGGAGAGCAGTTGTCCTGAAACGAAGCAAAGTAGGCACTTGCCAGCAGTTTAAAAAAATAAATAAAAACATGCAGTGGTGCATGTCATTATCCAATCTGCCTCGCAGCAAGATCCTGAAGACTTCGAAGAAACTTTTTTACGGCCACTTCCATCAAATTGAAGACCTCTTATCCACTCGGAGTGGGCGAAATGGGCTCAACGTTGAATTTAAGATGAGATATGTAAATACAAATGATCTAAATATGCACTCAGCAAAATGAATCAGACTTGACATTGATTGACACCAAATAACTTAGGGGTGTTCAAATCCGGTCCTCAAGGGCCACTATCCCGCACGTTTTAGATGTTTCATACTCAGACACACCTGATTCAATAATCATGGTCGTTACAGACTTCTACAAAGCTTGCTGATCATTTGGTCAGAGTTTCCCATCCTTGGTTTAATTGTATCTGAGAAATGTCTTTTTAAGACCTTTGAACAGCGGATTTATCGATTTAGTGACCTTTTAAGAGTGTAATTAAGGCTTTAAAATTGGAAAATGAAATCTCAGACTCAATAAGGGTCCGCAGACACCCTGGAGATTTTGGGGGGTTTGACTATGGACTTGTGCTAACATTGACAAAGTACATTATTCTTATCATTATTATTAACTCATTTGCTCCCAAAAACTTAAATACGTTCTATTTATATATTTTCGTATATATATATATATATATGTGTGTTTTAAAAAAAAAAAAACGTTTTATTAATGCTAGAGCATACAGAAGGCTTTGATGCAGCCCAGACGCATATTTAGCCCATTTTTGGGGGTGCTTCAGCACAATAGCACCCCCAAAATTTTAGATTATATATATATTTTTGACTGTGTGTTATTTTTAACAAGCTAGAAACTTATAGCTATAATATAAATATAAGCCATAGAGTTTAAAAGTAATATTTAAACAACAAAAATGCAGTAACCCCCACCCCAATTTGACTGAAAATGGTTTCATCCAACTCGACCCCTCACATCTCTGCTTTTGCTTACAAGCAAGCGCAGACAAGCGGAGCGTGTCATCCTCCTCAGACCTCCTCCTTACTTACAAAAAAACGGCCAGCAGGTGGCAGCAGAGTATAAGAGATCAACCAGGGTCAAAAGGCTCCCCCCTCAGTGTTTTAAACAGATTTGTGAATAATGATGAAAGTTAGCTATATTCTAACGCTAACTGCTGCAAAACGGAAACAGATTGAAATATTTATATATTTTTCTTCCTGATGAAAGAGGAGACACTAATCTTTCGTTTGGTAGGTTCCCTGTTTTTATACCATTAGAACACAATATTCTGTGGGCCTTGTAAAACCAGTCAAAATCCAATAAAACAGCCGGGAGCGAAGAGAGTTGCTTCAGTGAAAATGGCTGGGAGTCAATGGGTTAAAAAAATGTCCCACCTCTGTGGTCAATTCAGATATTAACACGCAACAGGGTTATAAAAAAAAAAGCAACCTACAACCCATATTTGTTATGTTTAGATTTACATATAGCCAGGGAGACCAAATTAATAGCAGCATTATTGCAGTTCACACGCCAACACAGAAAGTCTTCTCCCCCATAGTATCAAGACCAACCTAAAAGAAGAGTAGTAAAAGAAGCAATGGACTTAACTAGTTGCGCCTCAACTGCTCTGATTTTAAATGGATTGACGAGAATCACTTCAATTGGCCGGAAGTCAGCTGTGTTCCTTCCCACAACGGCGCAAGGCTAGTGAATGAAAGGAAGAAGTATAATCTTATAGAGACATCCTAGAATCAATTTGGTTTTGTCTGCCTATTATATGTGATGAAAAGAGAGGGCAACGCTCAAATTCTGCCTGATTATCTTAAGTATGTAGCTCACTTTAGATAACTGCAGGACTTCAAGTGACATGAATTAAACATCTGCAAAGCTCTGCCTGCATTTATGAAATTTTCAATGACCAACAAATCTAATTTTACGTGAATGAAGACAGCGATTTAATACTTTGGAAGACGCAAGTCATCACTTTTATAGAGCAGGAAATAGAGCACAAGAGCCATTAGTGGGAAAAACAAAAAAAAAGTAATTTGAGCTGTAAAGGACATGAGATATGAAATGTGAGTCATACCTCGATAAAGACATGTGGCTTATTACAAAAACAGATGGTTTTGTTTTGGATGCTATGCCAACGGGCTAATGGCGTTATTGGTTTTGGACACATCCAAGTTTGTGTGCCACTTCTCCCTCTAACTAGTTCATTAACATAAGCGGTTCTGTCAAGTGGCACCTCTTAATGGCCTTCTCAACTGCACAGTCAGCAAAAAAGCCCCCCCCCCACACACACACACACACTACGAATTAGTCGTCCTCAGCTGTATTGATCCGTCTTACAAAAACACCGGCTACTCTACACCGATGGAGCAAACAGATGACAAATTTGCTCTGTAGCTTGTCATTGACAACTTTTTTTTCCCCTTGAATGTATTATTTACACTGTAGAGGGGTTGCTGTATCTCCTGCCACCTATCTTGGCTCCTTCTGTTTCACGCTCCACGCAGCACGGTCATTATACGCTCCTGGAACACACACCTCACTCATGCCTCAAGTTGTGTGTCACACCGTTGGCTCGCCTCCAAAGCCGGCTGACTCGCAATGATGGTGTCAGACCCGAGCACGGTCCCAGTCCCAGCGCAATCTATGTCCTTCCTCTTTCGTCTTATTTCCTTCCATCCAAGCTCCCTTATTCAGTCCTATGTTAACATTTTCTTTGTTGACCTTTTGCTTTCTATATTCTCTTTTAATCATGTTGAAAGGACAAGAAAATCTCGTATGGAAGTTCATAGACACATTTTTCATGTTACATGAACAGCGTACAATTTGGGTTAGTGAGCACATTCCAACTGTAATCGCTGTAGGAAATAAACAGCCCAGAGTAACACACATAAAAAGATCAATTATCTATTTTCATGGCCGGCATAAATCAGAGGCGAGTTAGACAGGGTTTTGGTGACGAGGACAAGGTATCTAACAGAAGGAGGTCTGCGCCGCTATGAGTGTGAACACAGCCCACTGAAGTCACTGCCAATCAAACGGGCTCTTCTGAAATACTTTAAAATGTGTGCAGATTTGCTTTAAAATCATTTCAACGTGGAGCTCATTGAAAAAAAATTGGACAGTGGAGTGAATAATATTTTGGTAAGTTAAAGAGGAGAAGCTAAACGAGAATATGGTGCATGGAGAATCAGCAAATACAGAGCTTGCTTGGTTTAGAGTGATTGTTTTTCTATGTTTTTTTTTTTTTTTTTACAGTATACTTAAAGGCTGCAACTAACAAGTATTTTAATTACCAATCAATATATTAATAATTTTAATGATAATACAGTTTTAAGAAAGCATGGCTTGATTATTATTAATTTTTTTAAGTATTTTTTTTTTTCAAACTGACAGTGCAGATAATGCACTAAAAAAATTATGAATCAGTTACTGGTTTGGTCCATAAATTATCATAAAATAAGCAGAAATGTTGAAAATTGTTTTCCAAAGTAAAAGTTTGTCAATCTTTTCTATCTTATTTATTTGATTCGATACAATAAGTCAAAAACTATTTACTGTCTGAAATGATGAATAATTATTAAAGCATATAATAAAAATAATTATAGATGAATTTGATAAGCGATTAATTGATTAATCATTGCACCTTGAGTATACTTACTGTAATGCCCTTGTGTGTGGGAAAGGAGAACCACAGTCGCGTTTATTGAGCATTGGTGGAACAGTAAACCCCATAGCTGAGCTGCTGTAGGCTACAGCTCACGTATAGACACTCACACTCACTGTACTGTACAATATAGCTAGAAATTTAAGGTTGATGTTTTTATGTGCTCAAATATATTTACAGTGATTTTTTTTTAAGTGTGTTATAAGTTGGGTTTAAAGAGCGTGGGAAGGACGAAACAATACACACAAAAAATGTGTCTCTCCACATTGGATTTTCATTTAAGCAGTTCATTGTTAGCCGCATCTTTGTTAAAGCCACGATGGTTATTGCTGCATCCAAACTTTACGGTAAGTGTGTCGAAAGCTGCGATCTGATGAAATGACAACAGACAAGCAGAATTAATCTGTTAGGCGCACGTTTGATTGGTGGTGGCCTCGCTCTCCTCCAGAGGAGTGACTTGCGTTGTGGCACTTCTGTGTTCTACTTTGAATGAGGCAATCAATCAGCGGCGCACTTCGCCGTCACTTGCTCGACACGACGGTGGCGGCGGCGGAAGATTAATAACGATAATGAAACCAAATAAAGGCTGCGGTACATATTCTAATGCTTTCTTTAATAGAAGCTTGAGTGGTTGGGTTGTGTATAATGTAAAAACATTTCCCTTGAAAAATAGAAAGCATAATAAGTGAAATGAAATATGAATAAGTTTGGCTGCTCAGTTAAACATGAGAAATATAGTTGAACTGCAATTTCATATGAAAATAATAGTTATGAATTATATGCTAATCAAATACACTTATTATACAAGACGGTATCACTTTGCATGTCTTCCAGTTGCTTCTCCATTATATGTTGCTTAATTTTAATTAATGCCATTCTTATCAGCTTATACATTTGTTAAACTTTCGCTAAGCTCGATTGACACTTATGAGTGTTAAATGTTTCATACATATTACAGCAAAGAATCCACAAAATGTTTTTTTCAAAACTAGAACAACTTAGAAGTCAACCATCTTCTTGTAACAGATTGCATTTGACTTTGCTGCTGAAAAAAAAACATCCTGATATAAATACATTTGAATATTTTATTCTAAAGGAAAATGATTGCAGATAAATAGCTTGAGGGTGAATAAATATAACTGCAGTAGCGTCTTATTAATATCTACACATTAGTCAGAACATCTGCTTCTGTTGTTGCTGTCATGTCTCATTGACTACATTTGGGGCACAGCGACAAACATACAAAAGGTGGACTAGAATTCATAGTTTGGTGCAGACCTCCGCCAAGGCCTAAAAAAACAAACATCTAATTAAAACCGTATCAGACTGTCCACCTTCTGGACCCATTTGCTAACTAAAACAGCAGCATTGGAGCATCTAAAAAAGCTAGTGTGGAGAAGAAGGCTGCCATGAGCTGGAATTTATTATTATTATTATATTAAAGGGGAAAGTCAACTCAACACAACATTATGATTAATATTGTGTTTTTGGAATATAAATTAAGCAGCAAAATCCACCCGTTTTTATCCATCTCAGGGGGCGGCCATTTTGCCTAGGACTGCCACTTGTTGTCGACTGGAAATGGCATGATGCGTTTGGTTTAGGTGAACGGTATGGGATTTTTTTTAATAGGTTTTAGGTGAACTAATGAATACATACACACTCGCACGCACACACGCACATACACATACTCACCCACATACAAAAAAATAAATAAATAAATAAATATATATATATATATATATATATATAAATAAAAAAGAAATAAATAAAGAAATAAAATAAAAAATAAAAAAAGGAGAGCAATGATGACATGTCAAATCGAATGAACAATACTGAGCTCTCCAGAAAAAAAGAAAAAAAATGGAAATGGCATGGTGGTTGCTCAGGGTGTGGTAGCGAACAATCATGGATCAGCTGGCGAATGTCACATGACCAAAACAAAAAATAAAAAAAAGCTAAGATTGGTTGTCATCTGAACCCCGAGCAACAGTGATGCCATTTTCAGTCGACAGTATGTGACAAAATGGCCGCCCCCTGAGATGGATAAAATTGGGTGGATTTTGCGGTTTAATTCACATACCACAAACGCAATATTAATCAGAATGCTGTGTTAAGACTTACATAGAATGAACATATCATTGTAAAGAAAGATTTTGAGTTAACTTTCCCTTTAACAAAAGTGAATCAAATATACTCGAGCCAAACACTTATGATGATAGCGTTTGTATCCCCCCTCACCCTAAGCAAGCTAACAGATGGTGTTGAAATAAATACAATAAAATACCACTGAAGGCGTGTACAAGCAGATTTCATATGGGGCTCTAATTGTCAGATGTTGATGGTGTCACCACCGTGTTGCTGACGTATACACTTCATAATACCGCCGTTCCCTCGCATCTCCACCTCCTGTGAGAGGAAGCATCCCGCAGCGAGATCAGCATCAGCGGGAGGGGCAATTCAGGCGGCTCCATGAATCTTTAATCAGTCCCCCTCTATAGTTAGGCCGTCTCCAGTTTCTGACATTTAGCTGAAATTTGCCCTTTCTGCTGGTGGATGTGAAAATACAAGGTCACCTAATGGATCAAAATCTGCCTGCTTAAACTCCAACGAGCAGTTGCGGTTTGACGGCGCCGACTCAAATGCGCTGCACCTTTTGATTAAGCGCGATGCTTTTGTAAAACCATCTTTTCTCACGCTTTTAATTCGACTGATTCAACAAAAAAAAAAAAGCATTTGCCTTTGTTCCTCTGGGCTGCTGCACAAAGAAATTGTGCTCGTCTCTGTGCTTGGCTTTCATCATTCAAGTCAATGAGCCTTTTCATGGAAACACTCCAAATGCAACCTGTCTCTTGTCTCTGCAGCGGGACGATTAAGTTCCACTCAAATTCTGCTGACATGATTTTATCACCGAATATGAAGGGAGGGCGGTGAGAACAATAACCTTTCCCTGCGAAAATGCTCGGGTGTCTTTGAATGTCATACGTCGAGCACTCAAACATCGGCGCTTAATGGCTGTTATCACTCTTAAGATATTTACATATGAAAATAATAATCATGAATTATTTACTGGCGCGTTTGTGACAACAAGCATATGTTTGCTTCATAATGCATGACGCGACAAGTCGGCAGCGATTTGTTGAACCATATGGCATCTCAACAATTCGCATCTTGCGTTGGACACTCGGGACAGATGGGTCGTTTCGGCACAAAACACATTTTGTTGTTTTTTGTCTCGTGATAATAGATTATTTGCCCCGGGCCTGACGTGCACACTTTCTACAAACATACCATTACTTAAGGGGACATACTATGACCTTTAACCCTGGAGAACCCACGGGGTCAAATTTGGCCGCTATAAATTCTGCTACTCAAATAACAAAGACTTTTTTTTTTTTTTTACAAATTTAACTTCAAAAGTCCAGAGTGCCACTTCTGACCCCTGCATGGGGCCATCTAGTGGAGGAATATTGCACTTACATGAGCCAGAGTGGTGGTGAAAAGATGGCTGGCAACATAACATGCTGTTTTGTTGAGCTGGAAATCAATCCAAACAAAACCATCTTCTCAGCAAACCATCAGATGGTAAAATTGTGTTTTTTGTTTGTTAATCTATTTCATATCATGTTGCAGAATGCCTAGGAGTATGTTTTATATATATATTTTTGATAAATTAGCAACTCTGAGCTAGTTCAAAAAACAAGGGTTAAAATTGAAAAAACATATATTTTGGTGTTCAGTGAACTTATAGCAGTCATTTAATGTATAATTCATAATTTTCCAAAGAAGAAAAGGGTTCTTGGGTTCTCCAGGGTTAAAGTGGAAGTCAACCTTCAACATTTCTTGTTATATGTGACCTCACTAATCCAAACATGACATTTTGATTAATATTACATTTGTGGAATATTAGTTATGAATCAAAATCCAACCATTTTTTATCCATCTCCGGGGGCGGCCATTTTGCCACTTGTTGTCGACTGAAGACTGTGGGCGGGCCAAATATGGCCCCCGGGCCGTACTTTGCCCAAGTCTGCACTATAGAGCTGCACTATTGTTTGTCTCCACAAGTGAAAACGCTTTATTATCTCTGTGAGAAGTTCTCACTGAGAACCTGCTTTTATTTTCATGCTGTGGGCTTTTGCACAACAGAGAGCCACAGCGTACACTCGCTGGTGAGAGCCAGCCCGCTGTTCGTCAAACACTTGCCAGCCGGATGACGAGAGGCAGCCGGCGAAGCATCTTGAGTCACTAAGCTCGGGCTCCTCTGGGCTCATTGGTAATAAAAGTTGGGCTCGCCATTGGCCCAGCAGTTTAAGGGCTTGCAAAAGCGGTCAGATTTTAGCCAGAAGACAAGAAATAAGTGTGTGTAAAATGTTAAAACCGTTGATCCTTGACGAAAGCACATCACAGAAGAATAGAGTGCCATGCATTATTTTCCTCAAATCAAGTCACTGTTGCCATAGTTACCATGAAAAAGTAACTTAGATGCTTTACTGATTATTTGCTTTAAAAAGTAACTTAGCTACGTTACTGATTACGTGCTCCAAAAAAGTAACTACATTAGATAACAATTTACTTTAGTAGTAAGATACCGACCACCCTGCTTAACATTAAAATGTGTTTAACAGTAATGTTTAAAAAATTTGTTTTTTATTACAAAATTAAATAAAGACAGCAATCTTTTTGACAGAATTTTTTTATAGCCTTTTCAGGATTCCACTTAACATTATTTTTCTACTTGTTTTTAATTAAAAAATAAATGTAAATGACAGTCTTTTTAGACTTAATTTAACAAAAATAAATAATTTCTTCTTAAAAAAAAAAGGAAATCTTTTTTTAATTGATACATTTTAAAATTTGAACAATACAACCCAGAAAGTTGGGTCAAATTGACCCTTCAAGTGGATCGGACCATTTTTTGATCCATAATTTGGGTACTTTTGACCCAACTGTTTAGGGATAGACCTAATCTGCCTTTTTACAAATCTGAAAGCCGATAAATCTGGCATTTCACTCAGCAGTGAATGCATAGCAAATTTAGGGTCTTCATCACGATATGTAAGATGTTCACAGACAGGTTTTTGCTTGTCGCAAAGACATTTTCAAACATATTCAGACAATTTTTCACTGTCTGCGAAGACCTTTTGAAACTTACAAACCCTGAGGAAAACCCCAAATTAGCTACATTCACATGCATTTGTCACTCATTGAGACACGGGGAACTTTAATTTATGGATTTATTGAAATTTCCACTTCAAAAATAAAAAAAATAATAAATTAAGAAATTATGGAGAAAAATAAGAAAACTTTATTTACAGTAGAAAACTTTAGAGACTATTTACTTGCTTGGTTTTATTTTAGCTTAACACATTCTGATGACCCTTATAATAAAAATCTGATATTTTTTAAATTTTTACACTAATATTTTCTCTTTTACGGCAAATGAATATCGGCTTAAAATATCGTTGAGCGGTCTCCTTGACTACTAATAATCGGTGTCGGCCTTGAAAAAAACCCATAAGGTAGTGACCTTTTTATATAACAGAAGATTGTTTGTGAACTCCACCTCTCACGCAATGTCACTCAGGAGCTCCAGCTCCCCTGTGCCAATGAGCAAGGGCTATAAAACGGATAGATGGTGTTGTCGGTCTTACTTACTGTGGTGAAGTTCTCCGCCCTACACTCTTTGCCTCTGTATTTGCAGTCGAGCAACATTTCTTCAATGTTATGGCCGGCTCTCTGCACAACCTCCAACATATTGAAGGTCTTGCTTGGAAAAAAATTGCTGTTGTCCGTGGGCTGCCCTAAGGCAGCCATGAAGTCATCGAAATCCCCTTGCTCCACACCCAAGAGCCCCGCCATCCAGAAGATATCATTCCTGCGGATTTGGGACTTGCGGTAACTGTTATAGTTACACAAAGTGATGGCGGGAAAATACATGATGGGACTATCCATCTCATCCAGGAGGGTGACATGGGGGTACTCGTAGTACTCGATCACGCGGTCAGCCACTTGGTAGAGGAAGATGGAGAGGGACGAGCTGAATGCGGTGGCCCAAAGCAGCCGGCGGAAGGTCACGCCGCCAGGTAGGAAGATGTGGCTCAGACCGTGGAGGGTACAGTTGGCGCCGAACACCGTTATATCCGACGGCGGACGTGGCGCGTCTTCCTCCCGTGCTCCCATTTTCAAGCGTTGACCAGGGACGGTCTTTGGACAACCAGATACTGGTGCAGTCTACACAAATGTGCAAGGGCGGGATAGGCTCTTGTTTCCCCTTCAACACCCAAAGGAGGGGACGGGGTTGGATAGCTGGAGAGCGGAAGAGGCCGTGGGACAGTTATACCAGCCAATCCATACTGAGATCTTAGATTGGCGCATTGGATGTAATAGATAGCGTTTCCCTTGGGAAGCAAATGCTGATCCTTCAGTAGGTTGGCAGGAATGCGCCAAATAATGTAACACTTTCAAGCATTTTCAGTTCAAGAACTCTTTCGTTATTTAAAAAAAAAAAAATTAAATCAAGATTTCAGAGAGAATCAAAAACGCTAAGCAATTTAAAAGATAGAGGAAAAACAAATCACCCTCTGGAGACAAATGCGTCAAAACAGTGCTATTCACATGAAATTATTGTTCACCACTAATTGGCTTCTGGGAAATCTGGATGTAAGTGCTTGTGTACAGACAACTCCTGGTTTGATTAGACTTACTGCAGCTTTTGATTGGGATGAAATGAAACGATCACACTTCCATTCAGTCAAAAATTCTACGTTGGGAAGTCTATGAAAGAATATTAAACATCTCAGTCGATACATCCTTGACTTGTCCTTTAGTTTGCAGAAAATATCAACTAGAATCTTACTGCAGTTTTCCCCATCAGGAATGTATTGCTGCTATGTTGTGCATCCAGAATGTGTCCTACTGCATACAGTTCAACATAAAGACGGTATAATGATCTCTATCCGAAGAACAATTGTCTTGGCGCAACATTTATCAAGCATTACTTTAATCAAATAATTGATGGTAGGCCTGTCACTGACGTTTAAGGTTAATCTGGATAACAAATTGGATTTTTTTTTCTTTTTACACCACTGTTAAATGTGTCTCCATTACTTCCTGCCTCAGCTCTCATCTTCTATTAATGTCAAAGGCTCAGGTGTTCCCATTACCATTCCACATGTTAAGTATTTTTATGGATTTTTACTTCCAGAAGCTTTCTCATAATGGTAGATCATCGTTGCGTTTGGATTGGTCTGTCCGCAAACTTGCACATCCGAGGAAGTTACAAATTAACAACGCAGCAGTTGAAAACGGGAATAAATAAATAAATAAACCCATTACAATAAATTAATGTTTTAAAGCTCGGTGATTAAATTGCACTGTGCTGAATGAAAAATTTGCTTCAAGACATAAATGAGACAGAGAGCGTCTAGAAAACCGGCTTTCTTTAATGGCAGTCTGCAAAGGTGAGTAATTCAAAGGTGATAGTTCATTCACACAACTTCCTGCCCTGCGCACATTTGAACTGCAAACCTCGTCTTCACTTGATAGAATACTTCCAACTCAGTTAGCAGTCATGAGCAGACTTCACTCCGCCAGATTCTTGAGTTTTTCCCCTGTCAGGCGTAGGTTAGACAATACGACAATTTGCTGATCCACAGGACTGTAACTGAAAAATTGCCAATCAGGAAGCGACTTGATGCTCACGCTGTTGTCGGACACAAATTCATATTATATAGGGAGCTTGATGTTACACTTTTTACACTCTTACATCTTTCTTGGTATCACTATATAAACAAAATGTATACAAGATGAAAGACCAAAGTCTCAGGTATATAATTTGTATTCATTCATATGTCATTTTCATATGTTGTGTCAGTGCGGAGTTATTAACAATCAGAGTGTAAAGGTTACATGTTGCCCCTAGAGGTGTGCCAAAAAATCGATTCTCATAAGAATCTCGATTCTCATTTAGTACGATTTAGAAGCGATTTTAAATGTCCCAAAATCGATTTGTTGTACACGATTTGGCCACTTAGGGGCAGTGTGGTTCCGCGAGTTCTGATACGCTGCTAAATTGTAGCCACATTAGAAGTAGAAGGAAAAAGTCACAATCAAATTTCAATAAAAAAAAATTGCAGTGTAGGAAGAGCATATGCCGGTGAGTAATGTTAACACGCTTCTCTGTATATATTCCTGAAGCGTTTTGTATGAATAGCCATTCTTTTGAATGATAAAAGTGCCACGAGTAGCACGCTAATTAGCATTATTGAGTTAGACTGGAGTAGATCATGACGATTCTTTGCACATCTATAAATTGAAGCGGAAATCATTGTCAATCAAATCATTTTGAATCAAAAATCTTTCTGAATCGAATCACAGACCCAAAAATCGGAATCGAAATTGAATTGTGAGATTGTGATTGCATCAAAGATTCCCACCCCTATTGCCCCACCATTGGGTAAGATGTCTCAACTTATGGAGGAAGATGACACACTGGATTTTGCAACTAATAAAAACGATAGCATTAGTACATCATGAGTTTTAAACCAGTCAACAATTGGAAAATCCATTTATTAACACTCAAACCAAACCTGGTCAACTAATCTTCTCACTCGTCACTCTCATCATCCGAGTGGCAATTCTGGCATACGTAAACCAAGTTGCCACAGGTACTGTACATTTTTCATCGGCCCATTCTTTGCATATGTGACAACTAACCCTCAAATGACTGAGAAATATTGTCCCAAACTACCATGTTTGCAAATGCTAGCTCTAGTTTAAAAGTAGCCTAAAGGTCCCTTAGTATGAAAATGCACTTTAGTGGGGTTTTCTATCAATAATATTCATCCCCGGTCTATCTACAATCCAACCAGGTATGAAAAAAGTCCGTACGCGACTTCTTTAGCTTTCTCCTCCTTTCTAAAATGTGTTCTTCAAACAGGCAGATTAAACTTCCGTCCGTGATTTAGTGGCATCAAAAAGACACGGAAGTGCACTCGACCCCGCCCACTCGGGTTAGTGACACCACCTCTGGTAAAGGTTTGCCACGCCCACTGAAATTCGAGAAGCTGGCTGTTCCTTTCTTTTTCTCCCCCTGCTTGGAAATGCTCCGTAGAGAGGGGAAACAATGATCTTGAAAAAGTGGTTGCTTCCTTCGTCCCAAGTCTTTGAGAGGATTAATTTTATTTTTGAAGGACATTCACTGACATCATTTCTCAAAGTTTAACGTTTAAACATAATGGATCGGTCCCAACAGTGTGACACGACTGCAAACGAGAAAGATGTAAGTTTAACAATTTTGATTTAGCCCTCCTTCCTATCCTTTCTAATAAGAGATGTGCACCTTCTACCATATTACTGGTGTAATTTTAGTGCCTGAAGTGGGAGCTACATTTGTCGTGTGGAGGTTGTTTGGTTACAAGAGGTCAAATGTGATCAAGCAGACGGTGGTTGTATAATATGAAGCGTATTGTCAAGATACAATCCGCGGTGGTTAATTTGCCATGACGAGATAGCTTGCACGTTGCGACCGCGCAGTGGCCTAAATGTGCCATGACCAAAATTACTGCCCCTTCGAGAGAGAAGGGTATGGCCTGGGCGTGGCCTGGTGCAGCTGTTTACATAAAAGTGACACACCCCTAAAACAGGCTGTTTTGAACAGAGCGTTTTTTGGCTGATTTAGGGACAGCAAAAATATTCAACCCAAAGTCAATTGTGACGAATGCATGTCACAGACATGTCTTTTACACATTTGAGAACTATTTCAGTATGTTGAAAAGTTGAATAATATGAGACCGTTAAAACCGAACAAGAGTGAGATATGACAAAATGGCTTAATCTCTCCTCTAGCAAGCCCACATGTATCATTGATAGCATTTTTATCTGAAAGAAGCTTGTTTTCAAATAATTAAGTTAAATAAGTTACTAAGTAAATAAAATCAAGTTAACATTTATTTTGGGTTGTGAAAAATGGTTAATGATTAATGGTTCACTCCCAGCCATTTTCACTGAAGCAACCTCCCTCGTTCCCGGCTGTTTGACTGGATTTTGACTGATTTGGAAGGCCCACAGAATATTGTGTTCTATTGCTATAAAAACATGGGACCTACCAAAAGAAAGATTAGAGTCTCTTCTTTCATTCGGAAAAAATAGCTAATAGCTAAGTTTCCTCATTATTCACAAACCTGTTGAAAACACTGGGGAAAAGAGTTTGTTGCAACATGGCCCTGGTTGATCTCTTATGCACTGCAGCCACCCGCTGGACGTTTTTGTAATTACTACCATTGCTTTAAGCGACCTCTTCAGTTCAGAGGCTGCAAGAGAAGCCTTCTGTATGTTCTAGCGTTAAAAAAAAAAGTATAAATACATTTTTGGGAGCAATATTTTAAAAAGACGTGTTTATAAATTTTTGGGAGCAAATGAGTTAATCGGCAGTCATCTCAATTCACAAAGTGCTATTCTCTTCTCAGACGCGACATGATCCTTCCTTGACCATATTGAACAACAAAACTAGTGTTCCACTTTTTAATTGCGCCTTGTGGAAGATAAGATAATTGCTATCATTCGAGTTTCACCGTAAGCACCGTCAACAACAGCCTCCCAGGACACTATGTTTTTTTCCCCCCTTGTGAGCACTTCTCTATAATGAATAAGTTCACAGAGTGTTAAGGACAAGCTGCAGTTCCATCACTAAAATGTGAGGCATTCAGTGAGTGCTTTAAGTTCAGGCATGCTCAATGTGCTGTCTTGAGGAATTAGCATTTGAGTGGCCTATACTTTCTCTGTGGCCTAGAAGAACTTTCGGTGGCAAAGATGTATTCACGCGTGTCTAGATTACAGATGTCTCTTTTCCTAGAGAACGCAGTGGGAAAGGCGCTTCTTCTTATCTGCCACTTGGTATGCCAACTCTGTGTGGAGAAACGTGGGCTCAAGGCAAAAAGGACATGTGAAGGGTAGCGTCAAAAATGTTACTTTCACACTGATGAAAGGTCACCTCGAGAGTGAGCGGCGAAAGGTTTCAGTCGCTGCTCTTCAGACTCTAATTATCTGCTCCTCCGGCTTGTTTAAGTGCATCTCAACAAGCACGCGGCCGTTCGGGGTTTGTATTTGCAGCAAGGTTGTGGTGTTCAATATTTACCAGCTTTGCACTTGCATTACCTATCCACTCAATTCATAAGAAGGGCAAAGGTCAAACAAGTCTCTGGATGCAGATACATTTTTATTTTTTCGTTCTGTGTGGCCAATGTTGGATATGGCTCAGAAAAGAAAAAACACACACAAGGCATCAGATATCCAAATATTAGAATCAAGCCTCTTTCTGTAGCATGACCTGACATCATCAGCGATTGATGCAATACATATATATATATATATATATATATATATATATATATTAGTGCTGTCAAAGTTAAAGCATTAACTCTTTAATTAATCACAAAAAATTATCGCATTATTAATCATGAATTCACGCAGATTAATTTTGACCACAGATTATCCTTTAGCATGACAGCGGAAGGCTACGTTTTAGGTAGAACAGGTTGTGTTTGAGCAATAAACATCATTACATGCATTAAAGTAAAGCATTTAATAAATGTTTGCGTATCACATTTAGAATATTAGTTCATGTCAAAAGTAATTTGATAATATTGGGGTCATTTTTTTCTATTTTAAATTATGCAAGAAATTAACTGATTAGAAAAGGAGGAGGATGAGTGTGCAGTGGATCAAAAAATGTTGAAGACATCTCATAACATTAAATGCCCAACGATTTAACATGTAAACGGTGCTCTTCAAATTTGGCGGGGCCTTTTTTTATTAAACGATTAATCATGATTAATCAAAATTCTAAGATGTGATTAATCTGATTAAAAAACGTAATCGTTTGACAGCTCTAATATATATATATACATCCAAGCAACACACTCAGAAATAAATGGCTGTAAATTGGATTTCTGCCAATGCAACTGCAACATATTGCATATAAAGGGAGTTCTCGGTTCACAACAGTAACATGACATTTCGAGGATACGAATCCATCCAAGAATCCATTAGCACACAACACAAGGAGCCACGCTCAGTTACCAGCGTACTTACTCTTTTTCATTTTTATTTTTTACATTTGTGGCCTAGATATGTTTTCCATGCAGATATTTACTATAATTGGGACTTTAATACTGCATCAGCGTTATGTTAGTAATTTACGACTTTCAAATGTGTGGTTACCGAAGACCCTTGTACTCAATCAATACAATAAATAAATAAATAAATAAATAAATCCACACCCAAGGCTACATAGATTCCCCCGTATGACTTGCGTTCTTTTATCAGGTGCATGAAAAGTCCTCTCGTGTATTCCTAAAATCCAAACTGATGCGTCCAAATCTGAAAGTGCTGAGCTGACGTGTTGATGTAACGACACATTGCACTTCAATAGGCCTCAATAAGATAATGATGAATATGTATGCAAATGATCTCATTAAAATGCAAGAGGAGAAAACAGAATGCTGAAATCTGACGGTGAAGAAACGGCACTCCGCCCAGCAGTGTTTAGCAACATGCTGGTGCTCTGTTTATACATACAGAATGCTAACACGGGGGAAAAGTGGGTGACATAAAAGTCTAAAACAAAGTTCCATCTGCTCAAAATATTTTACACTACCTGTAAGGCAACTGTTTTTTTGTTTTTTTCTGTGTGGAACGTAATGGGTCAACCCTCGAACACTATCCTCCTCAGAGATATCTAAAATCCTCTTTTTGGGCTCTGTGTGAAAGAGGCTCAAATACTATACATCTAAAATGTATGAAAGGTATTATCATTTTTATGAATACATTTTGATTACCTAGCGTAAATACAAAATTTATTTTGTACAAATAAAGTTTCCAATTGTTTCATAAATTTCATTAAAGGGACACTTTCATTTTCAGCAGTAAAAAGTTAATATTTTTTCATGTACAATGAATACCTTTAAAAACATTTTTTTTCTACTTGCTGTCGACTGAAGATGACATCACCTGTGCTGCGGAAGTAGCTAACGACCAATCATGGCTCCGTTTACTGACTTCGTTAATGACTTCCTTAGCACAGGTGATGTCATCTTCAGTCAACAGCAAGTGCAAAAATTTGTTTTAAAGGTATTAATTGTACATGAAAATAAAAATAATGAAGTTATCAAATTTATTCTGGACAAAATATTAACTTTTCACTGCTAAAAATGGCTCAGTGAGTCAAGTATCCCTTTAAGGCGAACTATTAAATGTCATCTATTCAATATTAAACAGCAAAACTTTATCCATTTTTGGCACACACAAAAAAGCACATAAAATCCCAGCAGAAACCATGAAGATTCAAAATACACAGTCATAGTCAGTGGCATGTGAAAATGGCTTCAATCAACTTAATTATATTTTCATTGCGAATATTAATGAGCAAGGCTGAACATGAACAGACTAATGGACCCTATGAGGGCTTCCTAGAAACCACTCAAGATTGACTGTAAGGCAGAAATGCAAGTTTCTGTCGGCACTTGGCGCGTGACGCTTTTGTCTACCAAGTTATGTCACCATCCTCAAGTTTGATTTGAAAGGCGATTTCCAGGCTAGCAGTTTCTCAACAGGCACCATCAGAGGAATTATAGCTGCTGTACAGCTGTCAAAGTAATCCATTGGCTATAAAAGGTGGAGAGAGAAAAATACTACTGG
This sequence comes from Vanacampus margaritifer, assembly GCF_051991255.1. NCBI lineage: Eukaryota > Metazoa > Chordata > Actinopteri > Syngnathiformes > Syngnathidae > Vanacampus > Vanacampus margaritifer. Next base: position 45,611,669 of record NC_135433.1, read on the forward strand.
AACCTTTAAACATGATTTTAGGGCAATTAACTGTATGCACAGTTAAGCAGTATAAAAAAAGACATTCGTGTAGCCTATATATATGTTCCTGAGGGCAGCTAGGATAAGAAAGTTGATATGTTTAGTAAAAACCTACGGAGGGCCGCCAAGGACGTTAAAAGACGTTCTCCAATTTATTTTTTATTTTTTGGGAAACGGGTGGAGGAAAGCCTTGGCCAGCTGCGGTGAAAGTTTCAAGCAGATCTAGTTAGCCTAATGACTATTTTTGGCCCCTAGATGGCAGCAATGACTCTCTTTTGACAAGATTGGGTAAGCGTCAGTAGAAGACGTGAGGCGGAGCTAGAGTGTTGAGGGGACAATGGCTGGGGAAGGGAAGAGAACATGGCGACCGGTTGCAAGCAGCTCACGCTCGAGCAGTTTTTTTCAAAGACGAAAAGCATCGACCAACGCTAAAGAGCACATTGATGACGACGATGATTATCATCGATGATGATGATGGTGACTCCGAAGTTGGAAGCGTTGACGCAGCAGTCGAAGACGTGAGGCGGAGCTAGATGGCTGAGGAAGCGAACAATGGCGACCGGTTGCAAGCAGCTCACACTTGGGAATTTTTTTCAAAGACGAAAGGCTTCGACCAACGCTAAAGAGCACATTGATGACGACGATGATCATCATCGATGATGATGATGGTGACTCCGAGGTTGACGCCGAAGTTGGAAGCGCTGACGCGGCGGCTATGACGACGTCATAAAGGTTCACGGGCTAGCGATGCTAACACCGGAAAACGCGGAGCACAACCGAGTACGCTCAGGCGGACGTTCAATCGGACGACGAAGAGTGCCCCGAGTCCAATGCATATTCATCGGAGGAGTGGGTACAGTCTGCTACTTGCTATTCCCCGGGAAAAAAGGCCGTCAAGAAAGTGTAACGTTTGCACGCGAAACGGACAATCGAGGTGAAACGTATCTGTTGTGCAAATCCTGCTCCGTCTCCTTGCACGCAGGGCAGTGTTACAAAAAGAAAAACTATATTTGAAACATCCACATAATTGTAAATAGTACCACAGTTGCACACATTTGTAAATAAATTTGCGAAATTGTTTTGTCAAATTGTTACACTGTTGAATGGAAATAAACGTATTTTGCAAACTAAAAACACTTTTTCATTGTTGGTGAAAGCGTTTTACAGAAGTAAAGCACTATTTAGGTGTTTGTGGCATCATTTATGGACAAAAAGAAGTGTAGAATTCACTAGAGTGCATGAAATAACATCGTTTCACAAAAAGCTCTTTTTCTCCGCTTTTTGTTTCAAAACAGAGAAATTCGGTGAAACTAACCATTTTCTATTGTTGATTACTAAAGAACAGAATAAGGTAGAAACAAACTTTTTTTTCTGATGAAAGATGAGAGTTCAATCTTTCATTTGGTAGTATGTGTGTTTCCATAGTCCAAACACAACATTTTCTGTGGACCTTGAAATATCAGTCAAAATGCTTAAATCGGCTGGCACTGGCGGCATCCCTTTTCTGAAAACGGCTGGCAGTCAAAGAGTTAAATATTTCTTGACAATAATATGTTATATGTGACCTCACTAGTCTAAACATGACTTTCTGATTAATATCACACTTGTGGCATATGAGTTAAGCAGCAAAATCCAGCCGTTTTTATCCATCTCAGGGGGCGGCCATTTTGCCACTTGCTGTCGACTGAAGATGACATCACAGTTGTTTAGGGTTCAGGCAACGACCAATCACAGCTCACCTGGTTTCTGAAGCTGCGCTGTGATCGGTTGTTACCTGAGACCTGAACGACTGTGATGTCATTTTTCACTCGACAGGAGAGGCAAAATGGCCGCCTTCTGATATGGATAAAAACTGCTGGATTTTGCTGCTTAATTCATATTCCACAAACGCAATATTAACCAAACTACCATATTTAGACAAGTGGGGCTGCATAGAACAAATTATTGTCAAGACTTTTTGGGGGTTTGTTGACTTCCCCTTTTAGAATTAGCTCTAATCCCAAAGGATAGTCTCAAATAGATATATTGATCAGCATTACTGGTGCCTTTGATGATCAAATTGGTGTTAGTGTCTTCCTGTCAAATAAGTGGCTGCCTTTTCAGAATGAGAATCATCTTTATTTGCCAAGTTTGTAAAACACACAAGGCATTTGTCTTCACAGTTACATCCAGTTTAAGAAACGTAAAAATAACAATGGACAACAAAAGGAGACAGAAAGGGAAGCCTAATGGGTCACCATTAGTGCCACAAGTTTCTTAGATTAAAAAAAGGACAACATAAGGAAGGGGGGCGGGGGGGGGGTGTCAAGGTTCAACCCCGTTTCCTTTGGTGTCAAACCCCGGTCCTCAAGGGCCAAAGTGCTGCAGGTTTTGGAGGTTTCCCTCTTCCAACACAAGCTGATTGACAATCAACAGGATCATTATCAGGCTTTATGCAGAGCTTGCTGATGAGCTCATCATATATCAGCTGTGTTGGAAAAAGGAAACATCCAAACCCTGCAAAACTGTTTGACACCTATGCCAGTTTAACCCATTAAGGCCTAAACCGCCTGGCAAAACATGTCTCTAAAACCTATGGGTGACTTTAGAGTCACCCCCAAAAGCCTTTTTTCCTGGAAATTCAATACAAACAATATCAAAAATAATTGATATCTCAGCTCCTGAAGCAGATAGTCAATCGCGTCATCCATCCATCCATTTTCTTAACCGCTTGTCCTTACAATGGTCGCGGGGGGGCGCTGGAGCCTATCCCAGCAGGCTTCGGGCAGTAGGCGGGGTACACCCTGAACTGATTGCCAGCCAATTGCAGGTCAATCGCATCATTTATTTCGGAACTCCCGCAAATCTGTGTCATCCATAAATGCTCAAATAAAATTCCATGACATGTTACGAGGCCCACGTGTATATTCGGATGCATTTAATCGGCGAATGACGTATCCGCTCCCGGCAGTAACGGTAGAAATGCGTTCGCGCGCTCCCGGCCTTGATGGGTTAATGGAGAGGCACAGTATGAACCTGGAAAAAAAATTGTACATACAGGGATGACATACAATGAAAGATACTACAATTGAAATCAAAATGTTTCACATTTCTATTAAGATGGACATGCTTCGGTACGAATAAAGGTCTTAGTTAGCGTTGCTAGGTCTGTCAAGCTATTCCGAATCAACAAATTGTGATGACGCAGTGCAGGATAATATCCCCAGCGGGCTGCTTTCAATGACTGACTATTTTCCGTTAAATGTAAGACAACCGTGTCCCTCGCACTGATAGAAGGTTTTATAGCATCTTGTTGATGCTATCATCCAAGGTCAGAGCATATGTAAACTGAGGAAGAGTGTTTTTTTTCCCCCAAGTGCTCTGACATAAAGGATACAGAGCACAGGGTTGAATTTATTGCCTTGCAAATCGTGTCCGCTGGAAATCTTCTCTGCGTGACCAGTGAATCGTGAATCAACGACAAGGAAGAGCACAAGCTTCCATGAAATAATTGCAGATATTTAGCAACATTTCTATCACTGGTACCCTATTTTGTTTGGCTCTCTGTTCCATTACAGTGCGTCAGAAAGTATTCACATTTCACTACAAACTTATTCCAAAATGTATTCGATTTTTTTTTACTTCATGTTGACTAGTAGCCACGTATAGATGACCGTTTTAATCTACTTTGCGGGTTACAAAAATCATTTCACATTAGCACACTCGGCAGAACATGGCACAACGTCCGTAAAATGTCATCTGGATGATGTGTAATGTCGATGGCCTTCGTTTGAGTAATGTCTCATTGACTAGTCTTTATTGACGACGCTGTATTATTTTTTGCTGCGCTGTTATAAATGAATGGACTGAAGGAGGCGTGATATTACTGCTTGATAGAATCTAATAAATTACCTTAAAGGTGATTTATGGGAACATTTGCAGGAATTATGTTGTCTTTGAGTACTAATGGCAAACTTCTGTGAATTTTCATTAGAACGTGAATTTGCAATGACGTGGGGGAGGGAAGCAGGGACAAGACAAATCTGGCTCCTGATGAAGTCTCGGCTTTGAATAACGGTGAATTTATTTAGGGTATAAATCATGAATATGGATGGAACTTGACTGTTTTGAGAGCTTTTGGAAACATGTCTGACAAATGGAATAGAGTCGGTCCGAGACAGCTAAATGATGTTGCTTGCTGCTTCATTTTGGGGGGAAACTGACATGACTATATATATATATAAAATATATATATATTTTTATTCTTTTTATCATCTCACATCTACAAAGAGAGAGACGCAGAAATATTTTTATCAAAATGAAGCGAGGCTTTTCAATCTCATTTCATGGAGACGTCTACTAAAGATGACGTCACGTCATTGCTTCGTGCAATAAATGAATCATCGGCGTGGCTGAATGACTATTAGCACCATAAATGTCCACTTATATGCTTCATGTTTCAAGTTGGATTCAATTTAAGTCAAATATAAATTCAACATTATCACTCGAAACAACTTTGCAGGTTAATGAGCGATTGACAGTACAATAGTCTCCCGAGTACTCACCCGTGCCCATATGGACCGCATATTTGTCTTTTGATGACGTACAGGCCAGATACATGCGACCTGGCTGTTCAGACAAAGGTCGCATTGCAAAAAATCGAATAGGTATCCAATCTAGGACCACATATAAAAGTGAGGTCGGATTTGAAAGAAGAAAAAAATCAGATAGCGGGCAAATGGGCATTTGTTTGCAGTGTGAACTACTGCAATATATACGTAATACACTTTTTTAAAATTCTATGTTAAAAGGGAGGCTTATAACAAAAGGAGGCTTTAATTTGTCTTACCAGCAAATGAACGACATATACAGAGAATAATTAAGACAGAGGGCTCTATTCTTGTAGACAGCACACATGTAGAAACTGACGCATCTTCATTTTTGTCCAGGTGCTAGCCTCCTTTAGTGTATTTGTGAGAAAGTACAGAAAGTAGACTAATCTTTTGACCATCTTGGGCCAGGTCTAAGTTGTGGTGCAACGCGATTCCGGTGGATTTGATGGAGGTGTGGGCAGACCGGTTCTGAGCTCTGTGGATGTGTGTGGTGGATGTCATCGTATTTCGCACTTTGCACCATTTGATCTTCTGCATGGACTCCAGTGAGTCTATTTCTGTTTCCAAAATGTCAGATTGTGCGCCTCAAGCATGCTGACTTTAAAGCCTCCTTTGGCGCAAACGACCATTTCTAACTGTGCACGTCTAAGAAAATAGCAAAAGAACGGAAAAAAAACATTTCTTTTCTACTGTTATGACCCTTTGTCATTGTTTTTACACGACTCTGTTGTAAATCCTGTGCATGTGTGAGTGCACATTTGTGTCCCCGTCTAAATTAGTTGTCAGCAGTTGAGGCCCACTGATTGGCTGGCCGAGCATGACTGCCATGACTGTATTAGCCATAGAAGAACAAGAGTTGTTATTTTAAACAACTAGGTGTTTGCAGTCTCCAATCTCCCACCTCCAACCTGGCCGGAGATTGCTTTTGAACCTGTGATCCTGTTGTCAGAACTGTAAGGTAGCGTATAAGGTGAGTACATCCTGTTAAAATTTGATAGTAAAGGGATCACTGCGCATGGTATCTGCCTATTCTCCTGTATTCATTTAGGAGTCAAGAGTTTGTCTTTGATTTTGTATGTAGTCAGATTCACTATATGAGAGAGGAGTTTTCCTAAATTCTAATTTACATGATTTCCTATGTGGAAAAGCAATATTCAATTAGAACAAAAGCCCGCCAGAGCCATGGAACGGATTGTGTTCCACAGTAAAGCAATACATATAGCAATGCTGTCCTATTATAATGAATATAGAGCTTTCAAGATACTTTAACAGCAACTTAAGTTTGATGCCGTGCATCTTCACTGAGTGAGTAAAGCAGCATAGATTCAATTCAACTGGACAAGTAATCATTCCTACAGCAAAAATATGCGCCATATGTCTTAGCAACATTCGCCCTGCTCGGTCTACCCTCTCATTCATTGTGGGTTAAATACCGGATAAGCATTCTGTGCACGTTTGCCAAAGATGATGACCCAGACGCATGCGCACTTAACATTTCATATGATCCAATTGTCGGTGTTGTTTAAGCAATCCTTCAAAGATACACAAGATGGAGAAAACAGACAAGTTAATGGTGTGGTATTTTGTGATCTGTCTGACTGTCTACTTAGTTGTAACCTGTACAAGTGAACCACACGGTACTAAGACTTGAGGTTCAAATGAAGCTCTGACCTTCCTGTGTCGTTGAGACTGCTAAGTCCGTAAAACATCCATGTTGGTTCATCAAGGTATTAACTCATTCACTGCCATTGACGGATATAGATGTCAAAAATTCATTAGAACTATTTCTATTAGTTTAACATTTTTTCCAGTTTTGTTAACAAGAGTATGAAATCCTAGATTTTTTTTTATAGTCCATTTAGAACAGATATAAAATTTAGTTAACTAGTGAAGTCATGCGATTAATTACGATTAAAAATTTGAATTGCCTGATGCCCCTAATTTTTAATATATATATATATTTTTAATAGTGTCAGGCAATTACATTTTTTAATTGCAATTAATTGTATGACTTCAATAGTTAACTTACGATTAATACTTTTTTTTTAATATCTGTTCTAAACGTACAATATTTTTTCTAGGTTTTCATACTCTTGTTTAACAAAAGTGGGAAAAAAAAGTTAAACTAGTGAAATAGTTGAAATCGTTCAAATGAATATTTGACGTCTATAGCCGTCCGTCAATGGCAGTGAATGAGTTAAAATTGACACTAGGTAGGGCTTTATTGGCCCAAATTGAGGTGGAGGTGGTACCATTTTGACCATTTGAACAGGTGTATGTCCAGCCCCCTACTGGCTCAAACACTCTCTGAAGCATTTTCACATTTATTTTATTGTTATTTCATCTTTACGTTTTCCCAAAGCACATTTTACTAACATACAAAATAAAATTACAGAAACATTCAATTATAAACAAAATTTTAAAAATCTCATGCGTGAGTATTAAGTCCTCAGTAAAATAGCCGACTGGAAGACGATATGGCAAAACCTTATGATTAGAGTTAAGTGGCCTAGTATGATACAGAAGCTTACTAGGAAATAAATATATAGAGGGCTTTGGAGGACGGTACTGTACCTTCTGGTACGGTGCCAAAAGAGGTCGGTTGGGATAGGCTGCAGCTCATCATCGACCCTAGTGCGGACAAGTGAAATAGATTTTACATTTATGTTCTGTATGTGTGCGTATGTGTGTGATAGAGGGAACTTTAATCAGTGAAGCTCCCACGACCACTTTTTCAACCGGCTCTTTAACGAGCTCTCCTGTGTGCCCCACAGCTACAGCTCCACGGTGCCAGCTAGCAACTGAATAACCACAAATTATCTTCCCCTCCCGTACACACTGCAGCCTCCTAAACTCCATGCCTACTTACTTAGAGCTGCTAGCCGAAGTCTAACTGTGAGGTGCTTGAATGAGGATACTAAACGCTTTTCTCATCTACATTATGTGGAATGACACATAGGGGTTGTGATCGGCCATAGCAACATGAGTCACACTTTCCCATAGGTCTATTTCAGAAATGAAGTTTGATCTCAGCTTTTCAATGATATATCAACCAGTGAGCTATGGTACTCATTACATCATTATTACTTTTTTACATTTTTACCACAGAAATAAATAGGTAGATAAACACGCCCCCTTTGAGCTGTATGTCTACGGTGACACTAAGCAAGGAGGGTCAAAGTCATGAATTCCATGTGTGTGGGTGGCAAAAAAACTCAACATAGAACAAGGATTCCAGTAAATTTTGTTGCATGCGGTTGTGTACAAAGCCGTACAATTACTACAAGGGAACTGGGCGTAAACTTTTACAGGTACAAATATTTTGGAGCCTTTTTTTTCTAATGTACTGTATTGTAGAGCTGTCAAAATGAATAGATTAATCAATCAGTAATCAATTATCAAATTAATCGACAACTACTTTAATAACCGAGTAATTGTTTGGTTAATTTGTATTAAAATTTAATATCAACAATTTTTTTAATATAACAGTAATTGCTTACTGATTTCTGTAGTCCTTAATGAAAGAAGGCTTATTATATATATATTTTTTATTTTTTTTGAGAGAGCGCTCAGTACTGTTCATTCGGTAATTTTACCGATTCGACATGTCGTCATCATTGCTTTCTCTCTTTTTAAATTAAAAAATATATATATTTGTATGTGCGCGAGTATGTGCATGTGTGCGTGTACTCATTAATTCACCTAAAACCTATTAAAAATCCCATACCGTTCACCTAAACCGAATACTTCAGAATCCAGCTAGAGTCGTGAGGTTGTCAGGAGACCCGAGGAAGGATCAAAGAAAAGAAAGTGAAATCCAACACCGACCAGACATCACTTACTACCCACCGGGTTACCAACCAGAGTCTTTCACCAACCCCAGAAACATCTAAATTCCAACAAATTAGGGACACCTCAAGAGAAGGAAGGATAGACGAAGGAAAGTGAGATCCACAGATCTCTCTCTCTCTCTCTCTCTCTCTCTCTCTCTCTCTCTCTCTCTCTCTCTCTCTCTCTCTCTCTCTCTCTCTCTCTCTCTCTCTTTCTCTCTCTCTTTCTCTCTTACTCTCTCTCTCTCTCTCTCTCTCTCTCCCCCTTTTGATCATATACAACATAACTACAACATACAACATACTACTCTTCATTAAAACACTATAAACTAAAGTGGGCTGTTCTGAGCCATAAAACTCCAGGGCTGAAAATTAGCCCCTGGTAGGAACTCAAGTTGAGTGGTGAATTGGCTGTTGAAAACGAACATTGAATTGTTTGGATGGCACGTCTCCTTATGGTTGGCATACTGTATCTAAGTGGGGGACTGCATAAATACGTCAAAGCTATGTACACGCTACATTCGAGGGAATGCCCAGAAGCGCTTATGGGATTTATTTCTCTTTTTTTGGGGGGCCGGCTAATGCCTCGATCTGGTACCTACACCCCCTGGCTACAACTGACGCCGTCCTAGTAACAGGAATATTTAGCCGGGTAACGCCTCGCTGATGGCCGGTTAACGCCATGCTAGCAACAAACGAAACAAAACTAGGACCTGGACCTGAGAGATGAACTAGCATAATGCTAGCTAGGATGAGTCTGATCTCTAGTAATGGGCAATTGTTTTGTTTTGTTTGTTATTGACTACATTTGACATGATTTGATTTTGAACACTTCACGTTGTTTATATTATGAAAATGAAACTTTTATCGGATGAAAGGGGAAGAAGTTTCACCTACTGAACTGTTACTGCCTGGGATCTCGGAATTACATGAGAGAGTTCCGACTCTCGTATTTGTGCTTCTAGTGCCCAGGTAGGCAATCTGTTTGGTTAGGACAGCTGTGTAAAATGATACGAGCTGGCAGCAAGTGCCCAAGTTTATTTAGCCAAGTTTTTTTTTGGGCACACTTTTTGACTGCTCATGCACAGACCTGACACAGCCGTGTTACAAAGTGTACATCTGACTAATGGCATGATGAATATGGCGCTGTTAAACCCTGATAACAATGTGTGCCCGTGCCATCAAAGTGCAACTAGCAAGCCACAAATCATTGCGTGAGCTCACACAAACAAGCGATTTATTATCTGTCCCAGTCCAGATCTGTTCCTGTCAGCAGAAGCAGCACCAGGCTACAGGCTGCAGCAGACCCGCAGAATATCCCTCACAGATTTGTCAACATTTTGATTTTTGAGTCATGTCAGATTGGCTTGCTTGCTTTGTGAAATGACCGCAGCCTCCCATTCAAAATTCAAACCGAACGTGCATGTCAATGAACTGCAGAACAGCAATCAAATGTGGCAGTCATCTTTTTTTGCTTGTTATTTGAGTCAGATAACAAAAGGTAATGACTGACATTCAAACAAGGTAAAAAAAAAGAAAGAAAAAAAAAGGCTTTCACATGGTCACAGAAATCTGGTTTCCAATTTGAGCATTCGTGAATATCAGATTAGGATATAGACAAGGAAGGCATTGTAAAATTTGAATCAGAATAAATAATATGGGATGAAAGCGATGCCTGTGAGAGGCAGCATGTTCCAAAAGCGCCACTAATAACCCAACTTTGAAACCTCAAACCTAGTTTGAAACTTGAAACTTACTTTGAGGCCCTACTTTGAAAGCCCAACTGTAGAAACCCTCATTCGAAACCCAACTTCTAGAAATCTTAATTTGAAACCCTAATCAATTTTGAAGCCCTAATTTGAAACCCTAACCTTAGTTTGTAACCTAATTAAAAATCCTAACCCTAGTTAGAAACCCTAATTGAAGTTTGAAACCCCAAGCTTAGTTTGTACCCCAAATTTGAAACCCTGCTTGTAGTTAAAAATTGTAATGTTAAACCAATAAAACAGAAAGAAAGAAACCATAATCAATTTTTAAATCCTAATTTGAAATCCTAACATTAGTTTGAAACCCCACTCCTATGATAAACCCCGATTTGAAACCCTAACCCAAGTTTGAAACCCTAATTTAAAAATACTAAGCCCAGTGTGAAACCCCAAACATAGATTGAAACTTTAATTTGAAACCCTACTTCTAGTTTGAAACCTTAAACTGAAACCATAATCCTCTATAACGTAATGACCCGTACGATGATAAATTTGCCCTAACCCTGATTTAAATACAATAACCTTAGTTTGAAACACAAATTTTAAACCCCATTCCATGACTGAAACACTAATTTCAAACTCCAGCCCTAATTTGATACCCTACCTCTAATTTGAAACTCCACTTTGAAAAAGCAAAGAAAGAGTAAAAATGATCATGAGCATGCTTGATGATGGGTTTCTGAGAATTTTGAGTTGAATGAACAAATCGTCTTAAAATAAATACTGTACCCAATTCATAATTTTTGAAAAATCGGTTGGAAAAATGACGTAGGCGATTATTTTAAGGAGGCATCGAAATGAGAGTTATAAAGTTATGCAAAGCCGCAAGTTGGCCTTAAGTGCAGTTGTGGTTTTGGTGCCTTGCTTGAGGGCACATCATCAGTGCAGTCCCATTTTCTTTGTTCCCCCTAACAGGTCACGAATCCGCCACATTCTGCTCCCCCGGGCCGAGTCCTCGCAGACTGAGCCGCCGGTGCCAATCATTGCCTGGAAGCTGCCGGGGAGTGGCGGTCGCGGATGGTCGCTCAAACATTTCTGACACGTGAATTTCAAGTTAATTTGGATTCACTCAGCTGGGAGATGACAGAGTGTGCGAGCCACTGGCACACGGCAATTGAAGAGGACTCGGCTTTCCACCTCTTACTCTCCATCGTCAAGCCTCCATGACTGATAGCATACAGAGCACGAGCAAGTCTGCTCACCGTGATAAACGCTCTCGGGGCTGGCGCAAACGGTGGCTGCCGTGTACTTCCGAGCGCCCTTGTGAATGAAGTCTATCATTTAGGAAGCATAATTTTGCCTGTTGCGGCAATCAATCCTCACCTTTGAACACAGACTGTCTTGATGAGGTGTGCCATTGCTTTAAGCCTGTCAGTGTACTCAGGGTCGTTCACTTCGCACACTCTTTGTACACAAACCGCACGCCCAATGAGTCCGACCATATTGAACTGGTGCTCATTTTATTTGTCAATTAGTCTTCAGATCTCTTCGTACGGTGCTAGCATGCGTCCTCGGGGTGTGAGAAAAGACAGGATTAGGTCCGTTTCAATATGAGCCGGCGCACTGATGGCCACGTTCTGATTGATGAGGGCGATGACTTTAGCTTCGGGGCTGCGGCTTTTTAATTTGCCGGGGATCATTAGGAGGAGAAGGCTCCTTTCTTGTCGCTCGAGAGGGTCGGGAAAGCAAATGGATGCAGCACAACCAAGGCTATCTTTCATCCATCCACTCGGGAGGTTTCTGCAACTCGCAAAGCTGCTCACATGAGGAATTTACTCTACGCGATACAATTAGGACTGTAAACAAGAGGTGGACATTTGAACAAGTTTCCTAAATGGAACCTTGGTAAAAATTTAGTAACGTTACTGAGGTGCAAAAGTGCTCTTGAAGCCAGTTTCACTTAACATATGAATTTTCTTTTCAATTCAACCAGAGGTGGCAAATCCAGGTCCAGAAAGTAAAAACCCCACCACAGTTTTGCTTTAGCCCCTGATGCTAGCTAGCTAGCTCCCTAGCAGGTAAACGAGCACCATGGGACCTATCTAGGGAGCTAGCTAGCTAGCACCTGTGGCTAAAGACAAATTGTGGCGGGGGTTTTACTTTCTGGACCTGGATTTGCCACCTTGGAATTCAACTTACATTCTGTCTCATATTTTTGTGCAGTACACAACACAGAAAACCAGATGACACTTAGTTGATATTTTTTTTCTCACCACACACAAGCCAAAATCTTTTTTTCAACTTTACCGAAACTGCCTTAAAAATGTTCTCAAACTGGTTAAGTTATTCTGTGTAAGAGTCTGCTTCTTTCATTTCATTTCTGTGTTCCCACCTGACCAAACAAAACAAACTTGGGTTTCTAAAAAGAAAAGGGATTTATTATGTGCCATGTAGTGGTGAACAAATTGAAATCAACAATTTCGAAGCGTGCGCACTCTGGTGCCTCAGCGAGACCACAAGGCTACCAGCAATTACTACCAATTAATATTTGGGGTGAAGTTTGAGAAGTTCTTCGGGTATTCGTAGCAGAGAGATGGCGGCGAAACATGTCTGCCTCCTGTAAGTTGTAGCGTGCCCTATGTAATATAATTAGCAATTACTAGACTTACGATTGTACAAAAAACTGTCCATTGATGTCATAGAACATATTTTATTGCATATTGTTGAAATGAATAGTGGGTTTTAAATCAGACAAGTCAATTAATTGTCTTGTTGTATGAAATTGCTTTTTATTTTTTATATTCTGTTTTCTAACGCAAGGCCATCCCTACCATAAAATGTTAGTCTTGTTGACACCATTTTGTATGAAATGTGTAGCTTCGGAAAAAAGAGCAATCCAAATGGAGTGTACGTGTCCAATCTCCCTCCCACGCACGCTGCAATCTGTGTGGGCACGGAGTATGAAGCTGGGGGTCTCTGTGCCTCTCTCTATGTCGTGTGCATTGATACATGCAACATGCAACATTTCCGCTATTTTGGACAGTAGGATACCTTTATCTCCAAACTTGTGTTTGCTAGGTGACCTAACAACAACTGACTTACCACATGAACAATTTCAATCTACACTTGTAACCCTTACGATCGCTAAAAATAAATAAATAAATAAATAAATTCTTGTTAACTGGAAAAATAAACAAACTGAATATCGACCAATTGTCTAACCTCCTCATAAATCACATTTTAATGGAAAAAATATCTGCCTCAAATAAAAACCAAATATCAAAATTTATAGAAACATGGTCTACGTATATAGAATTTTTTAACCTAATTCTGGTTACTTAATTCTGCCTGTTAGCGAGAGCCACCACATCGTGATAACTTACATTGATGTTTCTGCATTTGGCAATTTATTATTATATTATATTATTAGTATGGGATTTTTTTAATAGGTTTTAGGTGAACTAATGAATACACACACACTCGCACGCACGCACACACACACGCACATACACATACTGACCGACATACAAAAAAAAAAAAATATATATATATATATATATAAAATAAAAACAAAAAGGAGAAGGAGAGCAATGATGACATGTCAAATCGAATGAACAATACTGAGCTCTCCAGAAAAAAAAGAAAAAAATACATGCAACATGCAAACGTCACTTACCTCTGCCCACGAGGTTGAAATGCATATTTGTAACTTGCTCGCCTTTCCTACAGCAAAGGTATAACTATGTTTGCTTGGGTTTATTTACTCTATAATTGGATACCATAGAGACTAAAATGCTCATACCCCCCCAGGGTGCTACTTTTCATGATAAAAAGGTGCTTAAAAGCAGTGCTTTTCCTGATGCAAGTTGTGAATTAAGATTTGTTTGTTGGGAGAATGGACTTCAAGCACACTTGTACCAACACACCTTCCCCAAAAAAATCAATAGCAAGAAACAATACGATCAACAGGCGAACCATAATCAAACACATGTCCACATTGTAATCGTGCCACATATTTGAAAATGTTCTTATTTGTACAAAATAGAGATGATTTGGTAAAATGTTCGTAATCGATGGACAAGAATAATTAAGACTTTTTTTTCACTCAATGTTCACTCTAAAATCATTTGCGTAAAAAATAACCCAATTTGGGCATCATGGGGAAAAAATCCACTACTTGGGTCAATTTGACCCAACTTTCTATAATCCTTTCTTTTCTTTTTTTAAGCAAAAAATGAATTGACCTTCAAACTTGACCACTGAATTTGTCCTTTAAAAAAAAGAGGGCTTGTTTGACCGTGCAGTTTTAAGAGTGTGCTGAACTCCATTTTGCTTCAGTTGCTTCATTGACACCCAATTGCATGTAGAAAACATGTGATGGACATAATGATGAAAATGGAAACATTATTTGCAATCAGACAGAATTGTGGAAAAAATAGCTATTACCCAACATTCATTAATGGATGTTTGTTCTAAAAACTTAAAGAAGCCCAATTTCATCCATTTTGTATGTGTGGTTTAGAAATTTTAGAAAAGCCAGCTTTGATTCAACATTGTGACTGTTTTAGAGTTGCAAAGCTGATATAACATGAGTGATGTCGAGGGCGACTGACATTACAGCCAGCTACTTTGGACTGTGCAAGGTCGACAGGCAATGATAAAGTCGTTATTGGTCTTATTACAAGCCAATGTGGAATTCAATCATTTTGAAGCTGTTCAGGTATTGTTGCTTTAAGATGAGCTTAAAATTCCCAAATCAATTTGCGCATACTTCACTCAAATGCTATAATGACAAGAAGCTGTTAGCTGATTAATCGAAGGTGTCATGATTCAGTGCCACAACGTTTTCCCTATTTTGCCATCAGTGTAAAAAGCCGGGTTATAAACCCAGTGAGCTATTTATAGAAACATGTCAATGGGCAGGCTGTTGATTTAACACTGCGTAGTGCACGAACCCTTGGAGCGTATCTTCTGGGGTTGATTCCAAAGGAATTCCTCTGCACATGGGAAGAGGAGTGAAATTAGATGTGAATTGAAAATAGCGTTTGACTTCTAAATGCACTCAAGTAAAAGGTTGATCCCTGACAATTATGTTGGCCCCTATAGTTATATTAACAATGGCAAAAGAGGACTCCGTGCAGCTCGGCCGTCTTCGTGCCCCTGGAAGATATTTCATCTAGGAGATTTAGTGATTGAAGGTTTATCATTAAATGCAAGCATGCACTTCACTTTCACTTCACTTTCCTTTCTTTTCTTTGGTCCTTCCTCGGGTCTCCTGACGGCCTCACGACTCTGGCTGGAAGTGTTCGGTTTAGGTGAAAGGTATGGGATTTTTTTTTATAGGTTTTAGGTGAACTAATGAATACACACACACTCGCACGCACACACGCACACACACATAATCACCCACATACAATAAATAAAAAAAATAAAATAAAAAGGAGAGCAATGATGATGACATGTCAAATCGGTAAAATTACCGAATGAACAATACTGAGCTCTCCAGAAAAAAAATAAAAAAATAAAAAAAACGGAAGCATGCAATTTAATTGTCTATAGTCGGTGTCGCAGAAATGTCCTGACGCTGACGTCCAATATAAAGTCTTGTTTATTTATAGGGCCGCGCACCAGAGAGTGCATAGTCACTGTGTTTATTGTTCGCCTGAAAAATTAATCACGCTTTTGAGGGCCTCAACATCTGTCTGTTGAGGCCCACAACTAAACACGAAAACTACTCCAACAAGGTCAGGTGAGGTGGACTGATATCACACATTTAGTTTGATACCCAAATTTTGTACTACATTTAAACAGAGGTCCGTTTTGGACTCTGTTAGTTTGCTCTTGACTACAACACTACATTCATGAGACTCAACTTGACTCCACTACTTCAAAAGTCATTCTGTTTACATTTGAAAGTCTATCTACAGTGAGTGTCTATTTTGTTTTTGAAAGAAAAGTATGTTTGTTGTGCATGCCAGCAAACTGGAAACCCCAGTAACGATGGCAGCCATTATACCCCGGGCACAGACAAGGGCGCAGGCTGACTCGTTGAGAACGTGGCAACCAACACAAAAACATTTGTATTCAAGGATTGTCCTTTTGATGAAAAACAACAGCAACATACAAGGTTTGAATCTCAAAAATAAGACACACAACATCTAAAATATTTACTTTTATCAGTCAGATGCAGGTAAGCTAGCTGTGGGAGCTGTGGGAGCTGTGAAGCTAAATTAGCTAGATTAGCTTGACAGTTTAGCTCACCGATAGCTGGTCAAAAATGTTAACTAAACTTGATGTTGGGTATACATTTAATTGAGAAGACGATAAAGCAATAGATTAGACATCAAGGAGAGTGTAATTTTGAATTCATACCATTATTAAAGCAACTGTGATTTTAATAGGGCTGTCAAAGTTAAAGTGTTATTCTAATTAATTAATTACCAAAAAAATATCGATTGAATCATGTATTAACACAGATTAATCACACTATTAATTTTGACCACAGATTGATCCTTTAGCTGACAGCGGATAGTGACGTTACAGGTAGCACAGGTTGTGTTTGAGCAATAAACATTAATACATGCATTCAAGTAAAGCATTTAATACATGTTTGTGTATGACATTCAGAATATTTGTTTATGTCAAACTATTGGGGTCCTTTTTTTTTCCCATTTTAAATTATGCAAGTAATTAACTGATTAGAAAAAGAGGAAGATGAGCGTGTGCAGTGGGTAATTTTTTTTTGGGACAACATAAATGTCGGAAGAATTAACACATTACAGGTGCTCTTTAAATTTGGAGGGCAAAAAATGTTGATTAAAAAAAGCCTTTTTAATTAAGCGATTAAACGATTCGTGATTAATTAAAAGATGTGATTAATCTGATTACAATTTGTAATCGTTTGACAGCTGTAAATTTTTAGCATAGATGTATATACATAGACTCCACTTGTAAGGTTCTGGTTGTGCGAATATGCCATATTTGATGTGGCAAGGCATGGCATGTCAATTTCACTTAACTTCATTAAGGGACACAACCTACAGTGTCCATTCAATTTTTTGAGATTTTTTATGATTTTTTTATGATTTATGAAAAAAAAAGTATTACTCCGGGACTGATCAAGATTTTATGACTTGATTTATGACTTTATTGAACCAAATAATGACTTGACTCGATTTGTTTGAAATTTGGTGGTGACTTGACTTGATTTTTTCCCCTTGCAGTAACTTGGGACTTGTTTGAAACTTGAAGATAACAACTTCAGATTTACTTGTGTACTCCCACCTCTGCATTTATGGCATACTTTTCACAAACTTTGTGTCAAACTTCAAATGAGTTTTTAGGGTGTTTGAGAATAGATTTACCACAGTACCACGTGACTAAGCAACACATTTAAAACAAAAGTCCACAGAGACAATCTGCATCAGATCAGGACTCCTGAGTGCTGAGTCACAAACTGTGTAAACAATAATCCCTAAAGCTTTTGAGTAGGGAGGTCTGATGATCAGGTGTTTGAGTTATATTATGCTGAGGGGGAGGAAAAACGAGTGAGGAGGTGGATGAGTCAGTGTACCTTCCAGGATAATGACGCCGAAGCACAAATGCAAGGTCTTAAAATGCATTAGAAGCCAACCACAAACATTATGTGTGATTATAAAATGACACTGTTTAACAGTGGTGTCATGGAGTTTTGAAATTGTTATTTTACAGGAAGAAGAGGAGGCGGCGGCTTTAATTCCTGGCACAACCAAACTTACTTTTGCTACTTTCTTGTTCTTAGTATCAAAAAATGATAGAAATTTTTCATTTCATGTTGAGTGGTGGTTGTTTTTGTTTGCTTGTTAGTTTGGTTTTTTTTTACATAAAAAATAGGGATGGACCGATAATCGTATCGGCGCCAATATTGGGCATTTTGACGAATATGGGTATCGGCCTTTTTTCAAAATCTGACGGCCAATGAAAGTTAAATCTAAAACCATTTTAATCTCAGGGACCTATTTATTTAAATTTTCAGTTAACTTTATAAGAGATGCAGCTGACCCTGGGAACCTTTTAAACCTTTTGTTTTTGTTTGACATTAAAACAAAGACATTTTTAAAGTTTTAAGATTTCAGGATTTTAAAAAATTTGGAAAAAAACTGAACTCTGGTTCTTCTTTAAGTTTCAATTTTATTTTTTGACTTACTGCTAACCTTGGGAGCTGCCTGAACATTTATTTTAAATTTAAAATGAAGTATATTGTCTAAGATTTAAAAAAAATAATTTAATAAAAACTTCTACATTTTGGAAAGTCTGAATTTTTTTTCAATAAAGATGCTTTAAGACATTGCAACAAAGTCAAAACTGGCATTTGAATTTAAAAAAAAGTTCATGACAGTATTACCCCCCTCTTTTTTTTATACTGAAAATGAATATCCGCTTCAGATATCGGTTATTGTTCTCTTTGGTTGCTAATAATCTGCATTGGTATTGGCCCTGAGAAAAAAACATATCGGCCTATCTCTATAAAAAAAAATTATGTTAAAAACATTAATTGTTTAATTTATCTATCCATCATCTACCATTTATCCGGTGTCGGGTCGTGTGGGCAGCAGCTTTAGCAGGGAAACCCAGACTTCCCTCTCCCCAGCCACTTCAACCAGCTCCTCCGAAGGGATCCCAAGGCGCTTCCAGGCCAGCGTGTCCTGGGTCATCCCCGGGGCCTCCCGCCGGTGGGACATGCCCGGAACACCTCTCCAGGGAGGCATCCAGGAGGCATCTGAACCAGATGCCCGAGCCACCTCAACCGGTTCCTCTTAACGCGGAGGAGTAACGGCCCTCCCGTATGACCGAATTTCTCACCCTATCTCTAAAGGAGAGCCCGGATAGCCTGCGGAGGAAACTCATTTTGGCTGCTTGTGTCCGGGATTTTGTTCTTTCGGTCACGACCCACAGCTCGTGACCATGGGTGAGGGCAGGAACGTAGATGGACCGGTGAATCGAGAGCTTTGCCTTTCGGCTCAGCTCCTTCTTTACCACAACGGGATACAGAGCCCGCATCACTTCAGACGCTGCACCTATCCGCCTGTCGATCTCCTGCTCCAAACTACCCTCACTTGTGAACAAGACCCCAAGATATTTGAACTCCCCCACTTGGGGCAGGATCTCATCCCTGACCCGGAGAGGGCACTCCACCCTTTTCCGACTGAGGACCGACTGAGGACCATGGTCTCGAATTTAGAGGTGCTGATTTTCATCCCAACTGCTTCACAGAGATCACGGCTTGAAGAAGCCAACAGCACCACATCATCTGCAAAAAGCAGAGATGCAATGTTGAGGCCACCAAACCGGACCCCCTCAACTCCTCAGCTGCGCCTAGAAATTCTGTCCATAAAACTTATGAACAGAATCGGTGACAAAGGGCAACCTTGGCGGAGTCCAACCCTCACTGGAAATTAATTCTACTTACTGCCGGCAATGCAGACCAAACTCTGACATTGGTCGTACAGGGACCGAACAGCCCATATCAGGGGGCTCGGTACCCCGTACTCCCAAAGCACCCCCCACAAAACTCCCCGAGGGACACGGTCAAATGCCTTCTCCAAGTCCACAAAGCATTTGTGGACCAGTTGGGCGAACTCCCATGAACCCTCGAGGACCCTGCCGAGGGTGTAGAGCTAGTCCAATGTTCCGCGGCTAGGACGAAAACCACACTGCCCCTCCTGAATCCGAGATTCGTGTTCCCGAGGGACTATTCTCTCCAGCACCCCTGAATAGACCTTACCAGGGAGGCTGGGGAGTGTGATCCCTCTATAGTTGGAACACACCCTCCGGTCCCCCTTCTTAAAAAGGGGGATTACCACCCCGGTCTGCCAATCCAGAGGCACTGTCCCCGATGTCCACGTGATGTTGTAGAGGCGTGTCAACCACGACATCCCTTCAACATCCAGAGCCTTTAGGAACTCCAGGCGGATCTCATCCACCCCCCGGGGCCTTGCCACCGACGAGCTTTCCAACCACCTCAGTGACTTCGACCCCAGAGATAAGGGAGCCCACCTCAGAGTCCATAATTGTTTAATTTAAAAACACTAAAAATGTCCTTAAACACTCGTGGCCGCCCTCTGGTGTTGGGCTTAGTTTTCAAAGTTTCTAGGTCCACCCTTTTCCCTACCAATGAAAAAAAAAAAGCAAATGATTATTATGTCCACACAATGTCTGTTTGAACTACATTGTGATTATTACTATAAAAGTGACACAAGTACAGTAGGGTTGTACCCAAAAAATTGATTCTCATAATAATCGCGATTCTCATTAAGTACGATTCAGAATCGATTGTAAATGTCCCCAAATCGATTTTATTTTAATTATTTTAGACTATCTTCCCTTTGTTTGTGTGTGCCTTTATTGGGAGCGCTGTTCATGTTGTACCCGATTTGGCCACTTAGGGGCAGTGTGGTTCCACGCAGTCTGATTAACTGTTAAGTTGTAGCCATATTAGAGAGTAGAAGGAAAAAGTCACGATCCAGTTATTCCAATAAAAGTTGTTTTTTGCAGCGTGAAGCCGTTCTTTTGAGTGATAAAAGTGCCGCGAGTAGAGCACTAATTAGCATTAGTGAGTCAGACTGGAGTAGATCATTACGATTTCTTGAATATCTATAAATTGAAGCAAAAATCATTGTTAATCAAATCATTTTAAATCAAAAATCGTTCTTAATCAAAAATCGATTCTAAATCCAATCGTGCACCCAAAAATCTGAATCAGATATTCAAAGATTCCTTCCCATAATGTACAGTAATCTGCTGCTGTTTGACAGAGCTCAGGCACAAACCCTGCTGCAAGCATAACAAATCTGTGACAAATTGGCAGCAATATGCCACAAGATGTCGCCAAAGCAAAACTTTTATATTAGATAGGGCTTTGGCATCAGCATAAAAAACTGCAAATTGGAACATTTTCCAACAAATAATGGAAATAGGTCCACCCCCGCAAAAAAAATCAGCAAATTGGATGGATGAAAATTTCAGCAGCTACATTATAGCGCTTCAAATTGAGTCTTTTGGTCGTGATAACAGCAACTCACTAATAATGTCACTTTGTCAGACCAACAATTCAGACAGACCATCAGGAACAAGAACAACCGGGGGTAAAAAGCCACTCAGTAAATCATGTTGTTTGCCCCAAAGCCACGGCAGCAAAACAACCCCCTGAAGGCGCAATAATAGTTGGAAAAATATGATGGGAAAATAACAGCTTTGAAAGCGTGCGAGGAGAGAGGAAGGGGTCAGCTGTTCACTTGACCAGCTCCAGCAGGAGCCTCTCACTCCATCGCCGCTGCACCAGTCAACACATCGCGTAGATGGGAGGGAAGCTGCATCAATCAAACGCCACGTCACTGAGAACGCTGCCTTTCAGTCCCTTAGGGAAAACTTGGTAAACGCTGACAAGAAATGTAACAAAACATAAACAAAATGAGCCAAATAAGAACATGAAAATTCCCTGCTGGTACCAGTGGGTATGCTGGCTTAACAACAAGCTCACAATTTCCAAGAGAAAGTCCTGAACATAGGGGTCTTGGGTTTCTGACGTATTAGTACTAACGTACAGCTCAACGTTATGTTCTGAGAAGATACAAAATATGTTGGTACCACCCAGTCGACCTCGATTCTTGCAGTTTCGCTGCAATTCTCTATCATTCAGGGTATCTCGGTTAACGATGGTACGGATATAATACAATTGACATTGCGGTCCAACAAGGTTGCAACATGATCACACGGGACAAGAAATCATTCTCACTTACTGCCTGTCGTATTCAGTTTTTTTTTACTAGATTATTTCATATTTATGGCATAGAAG
Source organism: Vanacampus margaritifer (assembly GCF_051991255.1). Classification (NCBI taxonomy): domain Eukaryota; kingdom Metazoa; phylum Chordata; class Actinopteri; order Syngnathiformes; family Syngnathidae; genus Vanacampus; species Vanacampus margaritifer. The sequence goes on from NC_135433.1 coordinate 45,633,651, forward strand.
ACTTTTTCTCAATTCAACACAATTTTATAGAGCACTTTAAAAACAACCATTGTTGCATGCAAAGTGCTGTACGTAAAGCAAAAATGTGACATAAAAACAGTAAATGAAAAGCATAAAAATAGCAAGCGCAATAAAACACTAAAACAACGACGGTCTCATGTTGAGTCGAAAGCCAAAGAATAAAAATGTGTTTTCAGGCGAGTTTTAAAAAATGGCCTAATGTTTAGCAGCGGGCCATTCCAGTGAAGGGAGGCCATAAATGAAGTTATGTGCTCCCTGTGAGTTAGGAGACGATTTTGGACCAACTGGAGACGCTTGAGGGAGGACTGGCTAACTCCAAAATATGAAAGCGCATTCCAGTAATCCAGCCGAGATGTAATAAAGGCATGCGGATGACTGATTATAAGTTCTGGTTGTGACTAGAGAGGCTTTACTTTAGCCAGCTGCCCAAGATGAGGGTCCAATTTAAAATCACTGCCCAATTTAACCCTGTAGAACCCAAGAACCCTTTTCTTCTTTGGAAAACAACAATTTTACCATCTGATGGTTTGCTGAGAAGATGGTTTTGTTTGGATTGATTTCCAGCTCAACAAAACAGCATGTTGCCAGCCATCTTGTCACCACCACTCTGGCTCATGTAAGTGCAATATTCATCCACTAGATGGCCCCATGCAGGGGTCAGAAGTGGCAATCTGGACTTTTGAAGTTCATCCATCCATCCATTTTCTTGGCCGCTTTTCCTCACTAGGGTCGCGGGGGTGCTGGAGCCTATCCCAGCTGGCTTCGGGCAGTAGGCGGGGTACACCCTGAACTGGTTGCCAGCCAATCGCAGGGCACACAGAGACGAACAACCACACTCACATTCACACCTAGGGACAATTTGGAGAGTTCAATTAACCTGCCATGCATGTTTTTGGAATGTGGGAGGAAACCGGAGTACCCGGTGAAAACCCACGCAAGCATGGGGAGAACATGCAAACTCCACCCAGGAAGGCCGAAGCCCGGACTCGATCTCACATCCTCTGCACTGGGAGGCGGACGTGCTAACCAGTCAGCCACCGTGCTGCCCTGACTTTTGAAGTTAAATTTGTAAAAAAAAAATAAAATAAAAGGTCTTTGTTATTTGAGTAGCAGAATTTATAGGGGCCAAATTTGACCCCGTGGGTTCTCCAGGGTTAAAATGTTGGCTTTGGATAAGATGCCATGAGGTCCAAGGTCAACAGGGTGGAATATACACGATATAAATGCATTGCCAATATTTACTATAATTTTGACTGAGAAGATAGAAACAGAACTATGTCATAAACCAAGGACTCCCTGTAGTTTGTTTCATGAATACGCATTGACCCTTGAGAATTTCTGCTGCTCCATCGCGTGTATAAAAGGCTCATCAATAGTTTCAAATTCAAAAGCTAATTTAAAACAGACAATCTGGACATTTAACTCAACTCTTAAAAAGTGCTGACATAACCATCCAGAAAAGAAACAACTGTACCTATAGCACATTTTCTGTAAATGGCTGTGAACAAAAGCTGTGATAACAAAATAATGGTGTTAGTTCATTAGAACTAGCCGTGAAGGAACTTGATACACTAGACACTTTGCTGTCGCTAATCCTGCGAAAATAAACAAAGAATGTAATGCTTTTTGCCCACACGGCGCTAAAAATGCCACACAAGAGGGATGAAAAAAAAAGCAAGCCACAGTGAGAATAAAAATAAGAATGGAAGAAGTAAGACCAACACAGAAACAGCCTACCATTCATTCTCCAACTGAAAGCAGAATATTGCACTGGAACTGGGCTAATATGTTACCACTGATGTATCTTACTGTTGTTGACATTTAACATTTTCAATTTATATTTTTACTGTTTTTGAATTTACTTATAGGTATATAGATGCCATATAACTATGTGTAGTTAAATGAATAACACTGTGATAATGATTTTGTGAAATATATTGGAACCTCTCACTCCCTGCCAGCTCTTGAGATAAGAATGTGTATGTTTTAAAAGTTGTCAAGTTCTCATGTCATTAGTCATTTGGTCGTAAAAACTGAAGGTCCAAGGTCAAAGCCTGTCTACATCATTTCTCCGAGGCTGGTGGGGAGCTGAGATAATCATATCAGTATCATCATTTCTGCTTATTAAGAACACTAATTCTTTGTCAAGTCTAAGGGGGGGAGAATCTTTTGTACTAGTATAAAGCGACTGTGTGTTTCCATATTCGACACACTGCTTAACATCACCTTTCGAATGTAAGCTTTTTTCCTGTCTTAAGAGCTCTTAATAAAATCCTTGCAAGGGAAACTTTTTCATGAGATCTCAATTCTGATTTATTTGAACACGCAAAAGATTACACTTATAATAAAGTAATCAAATAATGCCTTCACTGTGTATTCATAAAATACTTACAGCCCTCAGGTGATGTTACAAATGGACATTTTGCCATGAGAACTATGGTTGAGTGTCCTAATGATTAGTGTGTTATTGTGTTAAATTGACTGTTGATTAATCACGTCTAAATGGAGGAGGAAACTGGTATGACTGGTATGCAGTCAAAAAGAATGCATCGCACACCATGAATTGTCACTAAGGAGTTTGGATGCCAACACTAATGTCTCAGTATGTACATGGAGAGTGCACAATGCCTGGAAGCATTTGCATGTATATGGAATATATTTATTGAGAATTAAATTCAATTGTTAGGCAGTCAGTTAATAAAGTCCAGCTATGGTAGTGTATCATTTATTTCGTTAGTTTTTTGTTACATCATTGCTAGTTTCTCACGTAATCACAGCAGCAAGCGAAAGGCCTTTGGCTAGTTAGCGCAAGCTAGCTGGTACGACAAAATACAGATAGGTTTACTGGCCCAAAGCAAGAAAAACACACTGGATTTTACAGTTGGCTAGGGTACGACGAGGAATCCTGGAAGATGAAGTAAGCTTTTTTAAACTAAAAAGGAAAACCTTTGCGTAGGTTAACACTGCTGAGTAGTTTTCAAGAAAATTTAATTAAAAAAAAAAAAATATATATATATATATATATGTATTTTTTAAAACATGTCGCGACCAGATATACCGCATGGAACATTAGTTCGCCGTCACTCACTTGTGGATCATGAGGTTAGAGTAGCAGGATTGACATATTTTCTCTCTCATATTTTCTCTCTCAGCTCTCATATTTTCAGAAATCCAAAATAAGTATAAAAATTAATTACAATTATTTACTTGTTAATTTCTCTCTTCAATAAATGTTGCCAATTGGCCATCCCAAGTGAAAAACAAAATTGCGGACTTGTTTTTTTATTGAATAAAATACCTTAAAAAAACGCATTTCAGTTTTCTACTAATTATCGCACATTATTTTAGAAATAACTGCGCCGATATCAGTGTTATGCTACATTTGAAAATTGCCAAATCAAAATTTTCCTTCCCACTAAAATTTTGTACATGTGATTAGGAAAAAATGCCATGTGTGGTTTTATTGTGCGTGGATAATGAACACTGCACACCACATACATAACCATATCCCCACCCACAATTGTGAGTCTCTTCCCCCAAATCAGATGTCCGTCATAAGAACGGATAAACTGGACAAGCAGATCTATTAGAGAAGAAGGGAGCAAAATCTTCAAATTCCCACCGATTGTTGGTATGTAACGTGTGTATCCTGCCAAAACTAAATTCCCGTAAAACAGGCGAGCGTGTGAGATATACACTGCGATCTTTCTGCTGTGTGATTTCATTTTCTTTTTTTATGTACTTAAAGCTGAAGAGGTCCAGCAAGACGCAGAAGTCCATTGACATTCAGAGATATGGTAAGTGTGTGGAGAACACTGTTAAAACCGGCGGAATAATGAGCCGCTCCATAGGAGGAAATCCTTACTGATTTCACAAAAAGGTTGACAACAATATTCTCTTTAAGCAGGTCGAAGTTTATACGGTGTAAATGCAAGCAAATAGAAGCACGAGTCCCTCTTGTCACTCAAGAACACAAACATTCACTGAAGCTGATAATGACTGTCACTTGCCTGAATGCTTAATTACTCCTCTTGTCTTTATTTCATAATAGCAAAAAACTTGGGTTTTAAAAATTGAAGGTTCAGGACATGTGCTTCGTGGTGTGTGTATGTGTGTGTTACATGATTTATATGCATGTGTGTGTGGGTGGCAGCCTGTATATATGTACACAAGTGAGTGGGTGGATACGCACATGCGGCGATGCAAGGTGTTGAGTGTGTCAATGTGAGTTGTGTGTGTACACACAAACATGTACTGTATTTATTTATTTATTTATGAAAATTTGACCTTTGCCCATTACCAGTCCCCAGAAAAATATCCGGAAAATTTAGGCAGGGATCAAATGGCACGTGGTGCTCTCCCTACAAGGAAACTTACTTCATATACTTGTGAAAAACAACTTTACCTCAAGATCATTTATATAATGAAGTGGGTGATGGTAAATGAATTTGAACCTTCCTTATGTTGATGATGTACTCCTCAGCTGGGTAGATAATACTTGTATCTGAAGTGAACGCCTCACTGCCTCTAATAGTGTCTAGAACACAGTGAGTGGCTGTCATGCAGGCAATGTGACGTATGTATAGCTTTTTCTTTTTTTAATGGGGCAGACAGTGTGGAGAGTAGACACAAAATGTGTTTCAAGTCCAGAGAATTATAAAAGAGGGAAATAAGAAACTTGAAAGACGTGTTGGGCTTGATTTACACTTGCAAGGGTTCCTCAGTTTCACATGGTACCAAGATATTGCCAAAGTATCACCTTGTACCTCCAAAATCTTTTTTTTTCACGAGACCCCCAAAACGTTTGTTCAACCATTTACATTGCGTCAAGAAAGAGGGCAAGCCATTCTCAGCAGTCTAAGACCCCACACCACACGTATGGAGTAGTCTAGCGCTGAAAAAAAAACAAAAAACATGAATTTTACCAATTTATGACATAGGGGGTTTTGGCTCGATGCCAGTGATAAAACGTTTTGAGGTCATGTTAACAGCGCACAATGAACTAGTTTGTGTAATTTTCTCTAATGCTCATCCTCACAAGGGTCACGCATGCCAGGGTTTTTCCTGTGTACAAAATTCAGAGGCGGCCACCTCCACCTAATCTGCTGACCACCTCCAGCCTGAGCCACTGATAACACAGCGCTCCAGCTGTGTTGGTTGAGCTCTGCAGCAGCGCATTTTAACTGCAGTTGCAGTGTTGCGCCATTATGGAGGCGCTATATCAACAGCAGTTCACAGGAAAGACCTGAAGCAGCAACCAAAGAAGAATCCGCTTTTTTTTTTTTGTTGTAGAAACAGATCATGGAGGAACCGTTGCATACGACCATTTCCTGGTTGTGAGGCAGAGGTGGCGTGCTCCAGCCATCGCCAAAGTCAGAAAAACACAGTACTGTATATACAATCAACATAATAGTTTTTTTATAACAATGCTGAACTATATTTACAATTTAATACGTACTATTTTTAATGATTGTAGTTAAAAAATGGCAAAAGTTAATGGCAACTTTGTATTCATATAATTTCTCATCAGTCTCTGATCGTAAAATGGCTGCAGGAGGGTGGCCTATAATGGTATAGGTCACCGCGGCGGGTACCTTAAAATAAGATACCTGGTATCGGTAGTCACCCATCATAGTCAGGATCAACCCACCTCTGCCTCATTTTGAGCCAGGAAAAACCCTGGATCCTATCCAAGCTTCTTTTGGGTGAGAGGCGGGTTCTGGTCACAAGCCAAATGCAGAACACAGATTTCATAGACAAACAAGAATTCACAATCACACCTATGGACAATTTGGAGTCCTCAATCATCCATCCGTCCATTTTCTTAACCGCTTGTCCTCACAAAGGTCGCGGGGGTGCTGGAGCCTATCTTAGCTGGCTTCGGGCAGTAGGCAGGGTACACCTTGAACTGGTTGCCAGCCAATCGCAGGAGTCTTCAATCAATGAACCTAATATGTTTTGAAAAACCCAGGCAAGCACAGAGACTCAAACTCCAAACCACAAAACTGTAAAGCAAACGTGTTCAACCACATCTTATGGCCCCACAATGTATTTTTCACTTCCATGACGTGGCAGGCATGCATTTGTACGCCTGTGCACTATGCATATAAACCACGTTCTAAAATGCAGGTCTAATTCATTCTCATCCTCCTGGTGGTTTGATAAAATATAATTCAGCCAGTAACACTCTTTTTTAGCTCAAAATTAAAAACCCTGTGTTGACAAAGTTGCTTTCAGCATTTCAAAATGAATGTCTTTATCTGGCCTGGCTGAACACTTCAAGGTGATTGATGTGCATCATTTTGTTTACTGAAAGCACGGATGTGGGGAAATGTTTGACGGGACGGCAATCAGACTTCCAAGGTGCTGGAGAGCAAATTACAATAGAGTTAGCCATTTCCATTCGGCCCACAAATCACAGGGGTGGCAAGGTGAAATAATCCCACAGCAATTTATCAAAATCACCTTAATGGAACCGCTAATGTGTCCAGACAAACCTCGTACAGCCGTCAGTCTGGTGTGATGCATGAGGAAAATAATGAAAATACATATCTGGATTATTATGAGGAGTCCTATCTTTTCAGCAGCCATCTAAACTTTTCTACTGTTGTGGCTGATTAATTCCCCTCCACACCCTAAAACCTGACAACAAAGCTTTGCCCTTTCAGCTGTTTCTTCTAAGCAAGCAGCAGGCGCCGCTGTCTGGAAGCGAGTATGAACAATACCAAGGTACAAGTGGCTAGAAAATTGGCTGCCACTGGAGACACGAGTTTCCTGATGTATTTCAAACAGTCCGTAATAGATACAACAGCATCCATGAGCGAAGGATCCAAAGAAGGTCTTCTTCTGATGTCGGCTGCATTGCCGGCAAATATGGTGAACTGTGGAACAACATGTTTGTTGTGTGCAAGCACAGCTCTCAGTCCCTCCCTCACGTTCCGTCTCATGGTTCATCTATTTCGGTTGCATTAAAATGTCACTGAAAAGACAGACAGCCGAGGCTTTTATATTAAAGACACTTTGCGGGGACAAGGCAGCAGTGTGGTATTCATCCACTCTGTCTTTGTTGCCACAAGCCCGAGGGGTTGCGACTATGACAACCGATTGACCTGATATTATATTCAACGTTAGTTTGGACTGACTCTAATAGGCTATGGCAGTTGGCATCCAGGTCTGTTTGGATATTTTTGCTTGTGATTATGTGTAAAAAAAAATTCATGTATGCTTTTCTGTCCAGTCAGAGCACTTTGTAAACGTGTTTTAAAGGTGCTATGTAAATAAAGGTATTATCATATTATTTGACCTTGCATAAAATATGTAATGAATCACAGTGACTAATACTGCGGCACTACGGCCACTGTGCTACCAACTACAGTATAACAAGAAAGGGAGCTTAATCCTTTTGTTCAATAATTAACAACTGAAGCAACTACACTCTGTCTGTCACCTTTTGGGCGCCTCACACAATGACGGAGTCTGTTAGAATTAAAAGAACAAGCACTGTATTTGGATTCAGCAAGAATTTTTATTTGCCACTGTAGTGGAGTTGGCTCTTTGATCTGAGTTTAAACGAAACAGGGCTGGAGAAAAACTCAAACATGCGTCCTCCAAAATTGGCAGGTGAAAGTGCTGTTGATTGGATGATAACGTGAAATTGAAAACGCAGGCCAAAACACCATAACGTCACGCGTCATTGCCATAACATATCTATGTGTGTCCGTTGCTGTGAGGTGCCACAAAAGCTCCAACTCCCAACGTAATCACGACAAATTGCTCCCTTTTTAGCTTTCACGCTATCTTAATTCTGCTGCTAATCCCGCCAGCAGAGGCCCAGGTAATTACTCATGTTCAACAGCAGCACGCCGCAATACCAGGAGCTTTGCTTAAGAAGCGTCCAGCAGTCTGATTGATGCACGACTGCCTGCTTGTGCTTTCATAAAGAACACATGGAAATGTGTAGAATGTAAAATCAATGTAGAAGTAAATACAAGGAGACAGTGCCTCGTGAACGTCATTCTTTCTAATGTCAAGCATGGGCAAGCTTAGTTGCAAAATCAATCAACCAGCAAAAAAAGACCCTATGTCTTGTTTTTTTTGTTTTTTTTAATACCTCTTAAGGAAAGATTTTTACAGATAGCTTGATGATCTTGATGACCACTCACTCGTTCTATATAATACACGACCATGAGGTTTAGGTCATTAGGAAGGAAATTATGCTTTCCTTTCCTTTCTCTTCTTTGGTCCTTCCTCGGGTCTCCTGACGGCCTCACGACTCTGGCTGGAAGTGTTCGGTTTAGGTGAACGGTACGGGATTTTTTAATAGGTTTTAGGTGAACTAATGAATACACGCAAGCACGCACTCATACTCACCCACATACAAAAAAAAAAGGAGAAAGCAATGATGATGACATGTCAAATCGGCAAAATTACCGAATGAACAATACTGGGCTCTCTGGGAAAAAAAAGAAAAAAGAAAAAAGAAAAAAAAATAAGGAAGGAAATTATGCTACTCAAAGCTCCCTGAGGGGATGGGTAAAATGCGGAGAATAAATTTGTGACAATCAGTGGTACTTTAAAACCCTCATTAATAAACAATAACTGGGACTAAATCAGTATTTATTTTGGTCGACTAACGAAGTCGAGACGAAAATGTACATCACTTAATAAAAACTGGACTCAAATCTATGGACATTTTAGTTCATGAACAAAAATTTGACGCAAATTGTCACTGTGACACTGTCATGTGACACACAGTGACACACGCTCTTTCAAATCTGCAGCTAGCGAGTGCAACATGCACAAACACATGGGACAGACAGGTGGATTCATGGTGAAAGATTTTTAAAAAAGTCATTTATAGTGGTAACGTAACATTAATCCGACGGCTTTTACGTTCCAACAATAATGTTAATCGAACCGCTATGTAATTCTGGCTAACATACTAGCTCTTAGCATGGAGCCGTAGTAGCCACTTGTTGATAGACTGTAATTGTGTGTGAAGTTGTTTTTCCACCAAAAAGATGAGAATTAATTTTTTTTTAATGTGAAATAGTTTTTGAAATGATCAACATAATCTAATGACAAAAAAAAAAAGATATGTACAGGGATAAAATGATTGTCCTGACTAAAACTAGACTAAAACGTTGACAGTTTTTGTTGACTAAAACTAGTCGAATAAAATTATGTTTTCTTGGACTAAATTAAAGACTAAAATGCTAGATTGCTGACTATGATTTTTTTTTTTTTAACTAACAAGCATGATTGAAACTGGACTAAAACTGAGAGCAAATTAAAAAAAAATTAACACTAGCTGAAACCACTTTCTAAAAGAAGCTAAGCCATGATAATCAAAGCAATGTTGATACAACCATTGTCGGGGAGAGTCAGACTATAAACTGAAGATTCAGATGTAAGTCCATGAATCCATTTTTCCATACCGCTTCTATTGAAAGAAGAAGTTTTTAAATCTCTGTGTGGGACATTCCTGTAATAATAAAAGTGGGTCGAAGAAGGTGTAAGTGAAGTTACACTCTGGACTGATCGCCAGCCAATCAAAGCACAAGCATATTCTTCCTTGTGTGTTCCAATGACGATTTCAAGCAAATCCAATGACTACCCTGGGAGTGAGTGTTCCTTGACTGAGCTTTGATTAGGAGTTGCTTGGTGAACAGTGGCTTAAGCAGGCAATTGATTTCTGTGAAATTGCACTTTTGTTTGCAGTCTAAGCACATTTGGGAGAAAAATAGAGTCATTATTAACACATTACAACACTTTCTGAAGGTTTAGGAAGTGTGAAGTTTTGGTCGGAATCTTTGGAATGTGTCCAGATGGAATTTTATGGGTTTTTTTAAACAGAGATTTAAGTGAAGACATTGATGAAGTAGTGAACTCCTTGGATCAAGATGTGCCCTGACTTCCCCGAACAGAAAGCGCCGCTTCCAGGGTCAGCCAGTCCAAGTGGCCCATCGCCATCACAAAATAGCTGTTTGTTTGGCTTGGCCGATGAATTTGTCTATCCACAGTACACAGTCTGGGCTGTGTGACTCATCATTCCATCTTGTAAAGCTCTTGGCAGAACTGAATTCAGGAGTAAGCATGTGTGTCCCGCCAGCTGCCACTTCATATTTCAAATACACCGTTCCAATCATTTAATTTCAAAAGATGTCAATTATCAACCTTTATTTCTGAAAGGACTATTTGGCAAATCATTATGTTTTATAAATAAAACTTGAAACGACATGATGTTGTGCTATAGACAGGAAGGAAATGTGTCAGGAGTGCACAGTTCAGCTGTGAACTATGGACACTCAAACTGACTCATTCGCGGCTTGCGCAAAATCAAAGGCAAGCATTTTATAACCAGATGATAAATCATCCCGCTCTGCCGGAAACTACCAAAACCAAGCCACCTTGGACACGTCATGCATAACAAACAACAACAATTAAAGATAACGAGTGCCTCCCTTTATTCACTTCTCTGCCAGGGTAAAGACATCAATTTTAATTGAGAGGAGCCAAGTGGAGACATATAATGAAGAATGGGAACAAGACGGGCTAACATTAGCGTGTGTTTTTATTTTTGTACGTACAAGCTATTTGTATTGCGACAGTACTATCATTGTAGTCACGTGAAATGAAAATTAAGCTTTATTAATGTATAAGTTAAAAAAGAGCTAACGATTACAATTACATCGGCCAGCACTCCCGATTCTAAAGACCATGGGCTGATTAGATTGACATGGCAGCACATTGAAGATGAAATCTGATTGGACGAAAAATTTCTTGTCCACATAAAGGTACTGGAATGAAGAAAATAGACTGTTGGGAATAAATACATTTGATCAAATTTCCTGTCATTTCTGAGAATAATTAAACTACCAGAGGAGGTCATGTTGGGATTCACAGCCCACCAATGTTATATTTACAAGGTAAGGGGGAAAAAAAATAGTGGCAGATTATACTGCAGCATCCCCAACTATGGCAGAAGGAAAGCTAATGTTAGCACTAGACTTGACACACATCTGATCGGCAGATATTTATTTATTATTTATGCAAAATCAGTAATCGGCTGTAGTGTCATAATTTGCCAATCAATTGTATTACGGCATTGATTGGCTCCGCGAAACAATACAGCAAATATGATCTTTTTCACTCCTCAGACGTTCTGTGCTGTCATTGCTAAAAATCCAAAGTTTCATAACATAAAAAGATAGATCTATTTTTTCAATTATTTTCCAATATTTCAAAATAATTTGTGGTTTTTATTATTTTTTGGGTGGGTTTGGGGGGTGATTCACAACAATTGGTATATTGGTGAAAAATCAATGGCAATTCAATGGCCATTGATTATATGCAAATTTTCTAAATAATTTGTGTTTTTTATTATTTTTTGGGTGGGTTTTGGGGGGGTGGGGGGATCACAACAATTTCCTGTGTATTTATCAGCAGTTTTTGGAGATTTTTGGAGAGTTAGTTGTTATTTTTTTCCCAATGCAATTCGATGGCCATTGATTATATGCAAATTTTGGCTATTTAAGGGCCGGCCCCGGCTCAATCCCCATCAATGAATAGTGGCGGTTGACTGTATAGTAAATAAATAATGTGTTTGAATAGATATATTGGTCGGATCGGTACGACGGCGTATTAGGGCCACGTATAAATATATATTTTTTAGAGGGCGGGGGCCGTCGTAAATCGGCAATCAGTTAGCGTTTTGTTATTGTTTTTTTCACTCCCTGATCGGGGATCGCTTCAAAGCCTGAAACCTTAGTTAGCATGTGTGCTTGTTTTTGAATTTTCTCTCCATGCAGCCTCAATTTTTCAGTTTCATTGTTGAAGCCATGATGATGATTGATGTTTGACCAAAATGGTGACTGTGCGCTCTTGGTAGCCAGGCAGGCTGAGTACAAGAACCAGTACTTGGTTTTGCCAGCGGCAAAGCATCAATGGCAAGTAAAACTAATGCAAGTTGTGTGATAGTGCTGTGGAAAAGGGACTTTAGAGTAGTATGAAGGCAGACATATTATAGCTAGTGATATAACACCATCTTAACATGCTGTGGTTTGGGTGATATTTACTCCGATTTCTTTTGATGGCTCCAGAGACATATAAATGAGGCACGTTATGAATCATCAGCAACAGTTGGCAGGGCAACAGTGCCGCTGTCAGAGGTCTTGTCCTCGCTAAGTATGCAGCCAGTGTGCGGCGCAGACAGAAGGGCAGATTACAAACGCTAATAAACAGCATGCTCTCACGCTTCTTATCATGCTGCAGACGGAAGAGGCACGCTTTGGTAAATGCCCGTTTGATTTAAACAAATGTTACGGCGGTTTAAATGTCGCGTTCAATTTGTATTCACAATTCCTACAACCCCTGAAAAAAAAAAAAACGACCAGACAGCAGGGAATTAGCTACCATTGACGCCATGTTTGTGGAATCAATGAAATCAACAAAAGGGCTTTTGAATGTCAGCGCTTACTTGCAATTCCTAGACGCAAAACGGGACTTTTGTGTTTCGTGTGCAGCAACACGACATAATAACGGTCTGCACATATATTTACTGAATGTATTTATTAGGTAGTTTCACTGGTTTGAACAATGGGATCACAATTCTACAACCTGATTAGAGTTTCTGATTTGGATTTCAACGCAGCAGACTAGAAGTATCCCAGTGCGAATCCCACTTATCCCTCCCATGTGTGGAGAATCCCAGATTTGACACATTATCATATCTCTTGTTTTCATACTTCATGTGGGCAGATTCCAAAAGGATTTATCACAATCCTGTGAAGTCTTCCACTTATCTCGTTCAACAAATTTAATATTCACACAGAGAAGAAAAGAGAGGGGCACTCGAGAATAAGCGGTTGGGAAAACGGACAGATGGAATAGAAAATATGAAAGTACAGATGGACATCTACGATGTCACCAAAATTGTGGCTGCAAAATATAACGCCGTTGCGGTTTGTGCAGTTGTACATACTGTGGAATTCAAGAAATAATTTACCAAGAGCTTGCAAGTGGGGACTATTACCAGGACACTAATGACTTCATTAGAATAATAAAACCGCCAGGGCTGATTTTATATTCTATTGTACATCTTGAAACCTTGCAGTAGGAGTAGCTCTGCTTGCCATTTAAATTTGAGCAAACTGAAGTAATGCACTCGGCAGATAACATCCCGTCCTTTGCTTGCAGCAAAGTAACTTTTCATAAGAAAACAAAGGCAAGTGAGAGAATCAAACAGAAAGTGCTCCCGTTTGGAAGGTGACGTTTATTGTGTTACAGTGCTGTCTAACAACACAAACAATTACTTTGTTTTTTTTTAGCACCTTTTCAAACAAAGTGTGTCAAATTTCGAACAGTCCATTTTTATATCAATTTTATAATTATTTGAATGGCTCGCTCACACTATCACCAGCGAGCTCTTTACAGAAGACAGTGTTTCTTTGGAGTGAAATAACATACATAATGTCGATTTTGAATGTTTTTTTTTTTTTTTTTTAATTATTAAAAACAAGTGATTTTCAGACTTCTATTAGGCTATCGCATCATCATTTGTGATTGGATGAACTTGCGCCTACAACGAATTTCCGCCTTACACTGCCAATGACATTAATCCATCCCCTAATCCAGGGTTCACCAATTCCGGTCCTCGAGGTCCGGAGTCCTGCAGATTTTAGATGTTTCCGCCCACTAGCACAGCACACCTCATTCATATAATCAGCTCATCAGCATACCCGATAACAATCCTGATCTTTAGTATCAAGTGTGCTAGTAGGCGGAAACATCTAAAACCTGCAGAATTCCAGACCCCGAGGACCGGAATTGGTGAACCCTGCACTAGTCTGTGCGAAGACTGTTTGTATACAGAAAATAGTAAGTAAATACAGGTAATTTTTCTACCAAAATTTTGTGCGTAACTTGAATTGGTCATAAACAGAGGCGTTTGTAACTCGAGGTTCCACTGTAACATTTTTGTTTGCCACTTCCGCTAACACTTCCCATTCCATCACTTCAAACTTCATTTTGTGCTTGCAGTGTTCAATGGTGAAAACCATCAGAGCTGCCTAAAGCGCACAACCATCTTTCGAATGTGAGCTGTTGCGATGTTTCGTATGCAAAACCATCACCATGGAAATGGAGCTCAAAATACCTTCATAAAAGTAGCCTTTACTTATGGATAGAAATGGCTCAGTCAAACCAGGAGAACTCGCTGCTTGTCTGAAGCGTTACCACGAAAGGAGGGAGGAAAACATGAGAACGTTCTGCTGCCGTAATTTATTTGGAAATATTTAATTATTAATGCTTGACTCGCTGTTTAGTTTTGCTGCCCAATTAGACCGAGTAAGAGTTCTTTGGGATATGAGCAAAAAAATTGCAATCTCAGTAAATCATGCGATACATGTCCACACTCAATTCTGATGTGGGAAATGGCTAAAATTAAAAAAAAAAAAAAAAATGGCAAGACCTTTTCAGTTGCATATGACACAACCCAATGCAAACATTTACGAATAATATAAATATTACAAAAAGAAAAGCTCAAGGGTAATAAATCATTGATCAGTCGCTTGCAGACCCTCCTCTAAATTCTTGTTCATGGTTGATACACGCCAGCTTCGATCATGCAAATGAAGACGTTGCTTCCATCGTTAGGTGCCGAGGAATAAGAGTTGGCTCTTGGTGGGAACCTTGAAAGAGCAGCACAAGTGATAATAAAAGCACGCACAAGGCTAACGTGTATGCACGGAGCGACTAAGCAGGGGGACGTGACTTGGCGGAAGAAGAAGCTTGCCGCGGTTTAGCTTTTCAAAACCAATGTTTTTCGCACGACTCATGAATAAAGAATAACAGTGTAATACGAACATTTCATTGCAATCAAAGACGTTACCTGCCGGGTTAAACGACAACAACAATAAACCCATTAAAAGGAAAATCGGTGCCGCCACCAAAATGTGCAGCCTCTTGATAACGGCTGGCGATAAGCACTCAGTCTGAAGTGTCTTCAAAAAGAAATTCTCCCCTGTGGCTCTCTCACACAGTGACTCTGCTAATAGACTTTATTGGCACATTTGAGCGATGGGGAATAAACAAAGAGGAGATGACGCAAGCATAGGGACAAAAGAGAGATTCCCTTAGCTATGTGGGGGACATAAATCATTTGACTGCTGATGTAGTGAAAAGGAAGGTGGATAACACACATTCAATGCAACCTTTTTGTAACATAAGTACATATTAAAAGCCCTTAACTTTGACTGCAAATAACGTCCCTGCCTTCTGAGGGGGCAACGCAAACTAATATGTACAAAAATTAGAATGTGTCTATCATTAATCAGTCATGCCAGTAATGTGTGACTAATATGACCACATTTTCAGCAGTGACGTGCAGTGAGCTCTAGATTTGGGTAGGCAGGCAGTCGCAAAATTGAGACCAATTACAAATTTGTGTCGGCAGGCGAGTGTACAACGTATCCTAGAGTGCCCATATTTTTTATTTCCACAAAAAAAAAGAGGACACTCAGCCCGACTTCGAGATACTTGATGCTCAGATACAAGATGCCATACATTCAAACAATTTTAACATATGCCTCCTCTGTATGGGTAAAAAATAAAACAAAAAAAACATTACTCTCTTTTGAAGTCTTACATTTTTTGCTCGGCAATCTTTTTTTTTTACTTTGACCAGGGTTCGTACCCATCGCCGCCGGTGGGGCAGCTCAACACTTGCTACTCAGCTAAAGTTCTGGGCCACCGTCAGCCAGTGCGCACTCTGCCAGCCACGGTAAACGTTGCAGTGCACTCCGCCTCCGGTTTGCCGCACAACGAAAAACGGACAATTTCAAACCCGCCCGGACGCCCGGAAAGAATGTAATAAAGTGAATATCAAACAGCCTAACTCCTCACAAAATCAAGCTAGCAATAGCAATGCCAAACACCATGTTAAGTGAAACAGCCAATTAATCAAAGTACATCCACAAAGCCAGTTTTTCCTTTTGCACCATTCTTTATAAAAAGTACTAATAATTATTTTCCCCTTACTTTGCTGAAGATCCGCTAGCTAGGGCGTTGGTCTCCCATCCTTCAAAAGATGACGTTTTTCCCTCAAAAGAAAGGCGTGAAAATAGTTTTATATTCTCCAGAGTGGCGTCATCTTACCGCTTTACTGTGCACTAAGTGTGTTTTGAATTCACGAATGCACTGTGCGAACGTACGTTGGCATAGGAATAATACAGCGCCGTAAAAAGGCTGCGTAGCAATCTGGCTATTTGCGTAAAGGACTTTTCTACTGGGAAACTGACTACGCATGCGCGAACACACGTCACAACGCGGACAGGGCTGGGAAAAGCACAGTAGCGGTGTGCCTTCAGGAGGATAATTTTTGCAGCATTTTTGCCTGCAGGCCAGACGAAGTAATGAGTCATTTTTAATTGAGGTATGAAAATCACCAAATATTGTCACTTTTAAACCTATAGGTAGTGTAGCTTTCTGAAATGAAAGAAATCATTAAAATAAATAGAAAAAGCCAAACGGTTTCAACTTTCTTTTCAGCCTGAGGCAGCCAGTGCCTACCTTGCCTATCCTGACCGCACGTCACTGATTTTCAGTAACGAGTGATCTAGTGGTACGATATCCAAACCGATCATTAAAGTTGCTTATCCTCGTCACTGCGTGTTACTATTGTGGCAAGGATGAGTCGCCCAAGAAAAGTTGAGGCACTTAAATGCAGAAACGGAAATGACCGGAAGGCCCACTAAACCAAACACACATTATCTGTTATGTGCTAAGCTAGCATGCTATGCAAATTTTGAAGGTATGTTAGCTTAGTGAGTACTACAATTTATGTCCCTAAGTAGGACTCATATTGTGTTAAAGGTCCATTGTGCCATTTAAAAAGGTAATATTAAAGCGATTTGTACATCATGCTTGCTCCACCATTGCTCAAATGAGTACGAAGAGCCCTGACTGTTTTACTCTGACTGAACCTATCAGCTTTTATCTTCCCTTCATAGTAGAGTGTGCGGACCCTCACACGCCACAGTTTCTTTGGGGAGGGGTCGGAGTTTTTCTTACCTCATTTGAAGTCATGTCTTTGTTTGTCAACTTTGGCTGTCGCTTTAAGATCGTACACGTACTCGGATTTGCACCATGAGCGAGCCTGACTCAGATGGTGCAGTTACGCTTTGGGCCAGAGGTGGCAATTGCGAGTAAAAAAAAAAGTGACAAACTGCACAAAGATCCTTTAATGGATCAACAAAGTAACTTGTAATCTATTATAGTTACTTGACAGTAAAGTCACCGAGTGGTAATTTTAAAGTAATCAGATTAGTTTTTCCAGGTAACTTTGGAAACACTGTCACTAAACTATGCTAACTCAGTAATTAAGTAATAGTTAGACTTCTTAAAACACTTCTTGACCAGAAATATAAAACAAACACATGAAAAACAGTAAGTATGTTAGTATCTGAGTGTGCCCCCTTGCGCCACGGGACCACGTATTCTTACACTGTTGCGGAAAATAGTTAATTGCGTAATATTTATAACCTCAGTCAAAAAAAATCACATCAGTACATCACGGAGCACCTCACTAGACCTCATTTCAGCAGCAGCCAACTTTGAATGTGTAGTTTGTTTGTTTTTTGGAGAGAGAAAGACCATTCTCAATAATGAGAGAGTTATGAAAAGAAGAATGTGAAATAGCAGCAAGACTGCATTTGGGCAAGTAATTTTCTCCAGTATTAGTAAGTGTTTTCGTGTCATCACAGTCTGAGATGCTCGCCAGTAGCCTAGGTAGAAAAATGGCTGCTTTTAAGGCATGTTTAGCTCAAGAGCCATTTTACGTATAATATGTAGTGTTTGTTTTTTTGCTGTCCTTGACACTTTGCTCTTAGAAACCAATATACTGTAAGCGGTGGTTTGTAAGGGAAATCGTGTGAATGTTAAGTAAGCAGCGTAATAGTTTAACTTCAGAGATATGAAGCCATAAACGGTGCTGTCGAAAACATGCACATACGCACGCGCGCACACACACACGCACGGGTGAGATAAGTACACGTTGGACAAAATGCAAAGTAGATGAGTCACGGCTCCTTCTCGAAAGTATCCCAACAACACTTTGCAGGTAATGTCAGTGCAATTACAGATAACAAACGTCATTGTGTGTTTCGCTATCGGTGCAGTTTGCGGTTCTGACAAAATCCTCTCCACTGACCCCTCAAGGCCAACGGTACGGAGTTCTAGCCCTAAAACCAGCATTTTCCCCACATTTGTTCCTTGTTGTTTCTCTGTTAAACGGCGTTGACAGCGAATGCGGTGTCGATTTTTCACATTCAAAGTTATCAAATCATAACAGAGGCAAGAAGACACCTGTGTCTTTGCAGTTCTGTAATGCCACGACAAGGGTACGAAGTCGCCGACAAAGGTTTGGATGTCCAAATAACTTGACTCATTAACTCATTTACTGCTATGAATTCATTTTTAAAAAAGCTTATTAAAAATTTGGGGCAAGAGGCAATTAAATTTTTTAATTGTAATTAATCGCAAGACTTCACTCGTTAACTCACAATTAATTACAAATTCTACATCGATTCTAAATGTACAATAAAAAAATTTAGGTTTTCATACTCTTGTTAACAAAAGTGGGTGGTGAGTGGTGAAATTTTGAACTAATAGAACTAGTTAAAATGTTTTTTTTACGTCAATGGCAGTGAATGAAGTAAAAAAAGAAAAGAAAAGATAAAAAATTTGGGGCGTCAGGCGATTAAAGTTTTTAATCGTAAAGAATCGCATGACTTCACTAGTTAACTCGTGATGAATCACAAATTTCATATCTGTTCTAAATGTATAATAAAAAAATTCTAGGTTTTCATACTCTTGTTAACAAAAGTAGGGAAAAAATGTTAAACTAATAGAAATAGGTCAAATGAATTGTTGACGTTTATAGTCGTCAATGGCAGTGAATGAGTTAATTATCGCTCACATTCACACTTTTGAACAATTTAGAATCTTTGATGAACCCACAAAACACACGCAAGTATGCATATGGTAACTCCACACAGAAAAGTCAGAGCTGATATTCAAACACCGAACTTCAGAACTGTGAGGCAGACAAGCTTCCCGCCCCCCACCATGCTGCTGCACATATGATAGTTCCATCCATCCATCAGCTTTAAAAACACATTGAAAACAAATGTATGGTTTTGGCATTAGAGTACTTAAATCATAAATCCCATTTACAAACCACAAGTAGCTCCGCAGTTTCTAATCATACTTTTAATAATATCAAAATAATATTGGGTATTTCAATCACTACCCTGCCAACTGTGAATGCACAAGTGCTCCCACTTTGCAAAAGGCCAACAAACAGGAGTAATGATGAAGACGTCACATTTGTAAACATATGTAAGTCCCCAGTGAAACCTTTAGTTTATATCCTCCAGTAGCAGAACCGTAACAAGTCCCAGGTGGGAGCATCGCAAAAAACGAGCGTCTCTCTCTCTCTCTCTCTCTCTTTAAAACACAGCAAGAAGGGAAAAAAATTAATAAAATAAAATAAAACACAGCAAGACAAGAAAAGCTAAATGTCATGCTGCTGTCGGACACTTAAATGAAATCGAGTTTGAATAAAGATTAACTCACTTCTAATCTTTGAAAATAGGTAGTATAGAACATTAGTCTGTGCTGTTAATATTATTGGTATGCAGTATTACAACTTATGAGGAATAGTATGGAAAATGCCGCAAACAGTGACAAAATGTCAGTGTACAGCAAGCATCTATCACCACAAGCTATTCTAGTTATGTACATTTTGTTACATAGCACAATTTTTTTTTTTAAACCCATCTGTATCCCTTTTTCACACTGCACTCAGAGTGAAAGAGTCATGCTGCAACACTAAGTGATCAGTTGCCAGCGTGCCCATATTTGGATGTGCTGCCGTAACAGCCTACCAGGGGAAAAAACAGATATTTTGCTGTTGGTTAGACCTGCAACTTGACAATATATATCTTTCATTCTTGCAAAAGAATGCCCGGACTTTGCTCATTTCAAAACAGAGGATGAGGACATGAGCAGCAGGAAAAAAACTAATAGCTTGGCGGGATCATTTAATCATGCAGTTTCTTGTAAATAAGCCTGCCAATATAACACTAAATCACTCCACCAGCTCCTCTCCAATGGGAGATGCTTGTCTGATGTCACGGCGGGACGGCTATTTCGAGGTGCCTTCCCGGCGTGGCAAGAGGACTTTCGCCGCAGCACAGCAAAGCTCCTTTTCATGGTCCCTGCCCTTCACCACGTGCACAATGGATGGGTTTTTATTAACGTAGCAGACCCTTGATGATAATATGAAAATTAAATACCATTTAAGTTAGCATTATCCTTACTTTACTATTTGAACAACTGGACCAATAACTTAAAAAAGAAGCTACTGTAATTGTGTTTATACCAAAACTGATTCTCCTTAGTAAAGACTGCCTCCTTCAATATATTGTAATGATGATCGATCTATGTATGGGTCAGCGGTCAAATGGGATTCTTTTGATGACGAAAGTGTTGCGGGCTGATGATCTGATGAAAGCAGCTGCTCGCACTAAAGGTCCATAAAGAACAAAGATGGACAATCTAAAGTACCACAAGAAACACATAAAGAGCGCTGTGGTGCCACAAAAGTTGCTTGGACGCATCTGGGAATTGTGCCTGCGTGTACAGCAATTCCAATTTGCGTCAACGGCATCCGATCATACAAAAGTGCCATGGTAACGAGGGACCGTGGGCAATTGTTTTGTGCTCACACTGAAATGCTCCCAGATTCAACATATCTTCAATCTATTGACACTTCAAATGGTAAAAAAATATATATATAATCAAATTAAAGATAAGGAATCTTATCACCGCAGGCAGCACTGATTGCATCTCATAGGGAGAAAAAGTAAAAGAATTAATTCAATATAGCCAAAACAACAAATACTGTATATCTTTGTTTACTGGTTAAAAAGAACGAAAGAAAAGAAATGGAACAAAAAATGTTAAGATTTCAATGCAATAAAGCAGATTTAAACAGTCTGCTGTTTAACTGGTGTGAAATAGGACCCTAGCTGAACCAAATAATACAATTAAGTGTGGTCCAATGAGTATTTAAAATGGAGAACAATATGTTAATTTACCTAGTCCTTTGAAAGTCAATATTTGTAAACGGCCGCTGCTTTAAACCAGCTTGTCTTGTACGGATGTAATTGTAAAAAGATCCGTGCGGGTAAGGGAGGTGAGACGCAATAAGACAGGATGAGAGATTTGTTTAATTTTATGCACTGTGCATCAAATCGATGCACCACAGACGAGTCGTGCAATACCGTTCTCTTAATTCAAGGCCTTCGGTGTGCCTTTTGCCTGCAGGGGTTCGCCTCATCGCACAGGTGGATGCCCGCGAATGCAGTATGTTGTGCAACTCAGACATAAAAATGAGCCTGTCAGGGCAGGGTACATAATTCTGGCCACATGCTATGAAATCAGATGTTTAAAAGACCATTAACTCAGTAGGTACTTTCCACATTCGTGTAAAAACAAAACAGCACAAATTCATGTTGAAACTTAATGATCCGTAATGAGGTGTTATCACTGTGCTTATAATCTACGCCGTTGTGTGCGGCCTGCTGCATGCAACATCTGTCATAGCAGCGGACAAAACTGGCAACATGGAACTCGGATTGGGACCTCAGCCAATACAAACAAACAACTTGAAGAAGGTATAGTGTGCACTCAGCCTTTAGTCTGTTGCAGCCAAACTAGATTGTTTGGTCTGGTGCGACCAGAGTCATCTGATTTATGTGCAGACCAAACAAGCTGTAGACCATTAAAAGGTTTGGCTGTGGTGAGTCCAACAACAAACCAACGTTTTCTAGAATACCTTCTCTGTAAATTTGATACAAGCGTTATGACATCATCAGTCTGACCTTGGAGCAGATTAGATACTTGTTAGAGCCGATATGTTTATCACATTTCCATAACTAACACTGAATGCAAGTTGTTTTCAGTATGTGACGGAACTGACGTAGAAGTAGTAGTAGTAGTTTTACATTTAGAACCCAAAAGTCTTTTTTTTTCAAAATTGAAATTTACTGTTACTGATGTTAGGTATGACTTGGGCCCCTGTCGATCCCTGGCCGATTCGAAATAATGCGATTGCACAAAAAGCACAAAACAAGCCCAAGGAAGGATAAATTGTTGTTTTTTAAAAAAAGATTACTTGATTTATTGAAGAAAAAAAACTATCCAAAGCTACGTGGCACTGTGAATGTTAAATCATTAATTTACTGTGACTAATCACTTTTCTTAGTTCCTGTTTAGTCAAGAAATTGCTTAAATAGAACCTGTCTGACAAAAAGAAACATGCAAAATATCTAAAAAATAAAAAGATGCAACAAAATACCATGATCCAAAGAAATTCAAGAACAGATGAGAAATGAAGTAATTGATTCTTGATGTATCAATCTGGAAAAGGTTACAAAGTCATTCCTTTTTTATTTATTTTTTTTTTTTTTTTTAGCTCATTATTGTTCATTTGGTAATTTTACCGATTTGACATGTTATCATCATTGCGCTCTCTTTTTTTTTTTTTGTATGTGGGTGAGTATGTGTATGTGCATGTGTGTGTGTATTCATTAGTTCACCTAAAACCTATTAAAAAATCCCATACCGCTCCCCTAAACCGAACACTTCAGAACCCAGCCCGAGCCGTGAGGACTTCAGGAGACCCGAGGAAGGACCAAAGAAAAGAAAGGAAAGTGAAATCCAGCACCAACCAGACACCACCCACCACCCACCGGGCCACCAACCCCAGAAACATCCAAATTCCAACAAATCAGGGAGACCTCAAGAGGCCAAAGGAGAGACTGAGGAAAGGAAGGAAGGACAGACGAAGCAGAGTGAGATCCACAGACACCAGCCTCCACCGATTCAACGACCAGAGGAAGAAGCAGATTGTGTCTGAGTTTCGATAGATGCTGGTGTGGTGGATACAAAGTCATTCCTAAAGCTTTAGGACCCCAGAGAACTAGGGTGAGAGCCGTTATCCACAATCTGAAAAAGCATAGAATAGTGGCGAAGCTTCCCAGAAGTGGCCAGCCTACGGAAATTACCCCAAGAGCACACTCATCCAGGAGGTCACTAAGGAAACCAGGACAATGTCTAAAGAACTGCTGCCCTCCCTCGCCTCAGTTAATGTCAGTCTTCGTTACTCAAGCAAAGAGGAAGACGATGGCCAAAAATGACATCCATGGCAGTTCCAAGGCAAAAACTCCTGCTGACCAAAAAGCCATCTATTATCCGAACTGCTTTTCCTGATGAGGGTCGCGGGCGTCCCAGCTGTCTTTGGTCAGTTTGTGGGGTACACCCTGAACCGGTTGCCAGCCAATCGCAGGGCACCCACAGACGAACAATCATTCACACTCACAATCACTTTTGCAAAACATATCTGAACGATTCCCAAGACTTTTGGGAAAATATTCTATGGACTGACAAGACAAAAGGTGTACTTTTGGAAGGTGTTTGTCTCATTACATCTGGCGTAAATGTAACATTTCAGGAAAAAGAACATCATACCAACAGTTGTGGTGGTTCTAGTGTGATGATTTGCTGGTTCGGTACTTGGGCAAACTGCGACCAAAAAATCCTGAGGCAGAATGTCTGAGGTCGTCAGTTCATGACCTTAAATTGAAGCGCGCTTGCGTACTGCAAAATACAGCACCAAGTCAACTTCTAATGGCTTTAAAAAAAAGAAACAAAATTACGATTTTGGAGTAGTCAAAGTCAAAATCGGGACTTGAATCTAGTTGAAATGCTGTGGCCTGACTATAAATAGGCCATTCATGCTTGAAAACCCTCCAGTATTTCTAAGCTAAGCCATTCTAGAAGGCACAGTGGGCCAAAATGTATCCACACAGATGTGAAATATTCATTGCCAGTTCTAGAAAACACTCAATTTCAGTTGTTGCTGCTGAAGATGGCCCAAACCATTATTATGTTTAGGGGGCCACATTTGAATCGATTTGTTTCCTTAATAAATCAAATCACCGTTTAAGTACTGCATTTTATGTTTACCTAGGTTATCTTTGTCTGATTTATTTGATTATCTTAAACATTAAAGTGTGTGTGTGTGTGTGTGTGTTGAGTATTTGAGAAGAGGGCAAATACTTTTTCACAGCATTGTACACATGGATGCACACAACATTGCGGAGCAACCGAAGGTCTAATGGAATGCGGCTCGTCATCAAACACAGAACATGATGCAAGATTGTTAATACTCCACAGAGAACTCATTGCGGTAAGACTCCACATTATGAGCGTTAAATATTAATAAAATCAAGACAAATAATGGACAAAGCACCACAGACTATTAATGTGGATAATTTAACCACTGATGCTGCAATCAAAGTCACAAATGTCAGTGGTGGTTAATCAAAAGGATTCAAATGTAAAATAACTCGCTTGTTTTCAAGCTTAGGGACAAACTATATCAGAATTAATAAGTATTCGGAACATATCTGAATCTATTTACCAAGAGACATTTTCATTTGCGCGTTCTCATTGGGTTGCTGTACTTTAATGGAAAAGGCAGTCAAGCAAATAAAGGTTCAAGGCACGTCTTTGTGCAGAGCGACATCAACACAAACAGTTATTGTTTTTTTTGTTTTTTTATTACAAACAAGATATTCAGTTGATGTGTTGAAACCATTAACTACATTAACCTTTTGCAATGAAGTATTTTACCGAAGGAGTTCTGTCTTCAATTTTAAGGCAAAAAAGTTATATTTTTACTCCGGAATTCCTCAGGAATTTTACAGTAGGCTATATGTAATTCAATCTCAGAATTCTTTGACTGATTTTGGAAATAAAGTTTGACCACAAAATGTTAATCAGACTCCTCCCACATTCCAAAGACTGGCATTGCAGGTTAATTGAGTGCTCTGAATTGTCCCGAGGTGTGCTTGTGCGTGTGGTTGTTCGTCTTTGTGTGCCCTGCGATTGGCTGGCAACCAGTTCAGGGTGTACCCCGAGTACTGCCCGAAGCCAGCCGGGATAGGCTCCAGCACCCCCGCGACCCTCGTGAGGAATAAACGGTTCAGAAATGGATAGATGTTAATCAGAGCAAATAATGGAATACAAATCTCTACTGTAAATAATAGTGTATAATAACAATGCAAAACACAATGTGTAAATAAAATATCTTTTAAAGTATCCATATTTAAAACAAAAAACAAACAGACAAAGATTAGCCATAAAACCATGATTCACGACTAGTATTTGTTTTTGGAGACAGTAGTTGTGAATTCAGCCGCGGTTTATCACAATAATAATGTGCGCACTCTGGATAAAAGTAATTACTAAAATTATGACAGGGATAATTGCTTAAATAATTACCTTGAATGTGCATGTGTACACCTGCCTAGGCAGCAAAACAATAATAATTGTTATTCTAATTATTAAGAGTGATGATTGAAACGGGTGCTATCACTACAAATTGTATCGGATACATATAAAATACATAACTAACTGGCACCTGGACTTGCCGCATACTGTCAACTCAACATGGGTCTCACAACGTAATTTTACCAAACAGAGGCTACCGCAATTTAAAGCAATGCCTTTACAGTTGATTAAGGTTTTGTGATGGTGACTTAGTGATTATATGACTTGAAATGTTTTTGGGTGTTTGTTGTTGTTTTTTTCAACCAGTGTTACCCAGTGTACTTTATTCAACACTAAGATTCCACTGAAAATATACTGTATACATCATCAATGACAACATCTGTAGTAAACACACACATGCTACAAGCCAAACAATATTCCTATAATAGATCCCAGGACAATAACATAGATGCTGATGGCACAATGTGAAGGTGTTACTAAACCAAGTAATCTCTTGAGACGTGAGGCTGACACATATATTGCAGGGTTTTCATACAATAAAGAAGAGAAGTAGTCCCAAAGTTAACATAATATGCCAAACTGTTTACTCTGCCAACTCATTATTACAACATGCTTTCAATAACAACCATAGCTGACCACTATTTTTATTTGCTAGGGGCCTCTGTTCTACATGGCTTCTAACACAGCTCGGAGTGGAAAATAAAGAAATAAATAATCTCATAAAGTCAAATCTGCGCCGTGTGAAGCCGTATGTCACATTTGGTCAGCCTGCTTCATTCCAGCCAGAGTTGTGCCTCCTGGCACCTGCTGTCATGTCGACGATAAGATAAAAAACAACTTCAAGACCAGGCCAAATGTGATGATAAAGCCGGAGTTTACACAAACACACTCAAAGAGGAGCTGACAGAAACGTAGTCCGAGGAGACTTCACATGATCTTGTGTGGTGTCAGACTGAGAACAGAGTGTAAAAGCCACACATGTATGAAAGGAAACGACATGGATTACTCGCTGCAGTCTCCTATCCCTAACCAAAGGCTACACATGCAGGCTTTTGGGGATTAGTGTCACGTTTCGGTTTTGAATGAGTTAGGGTTTTGTTTATTTTGGTTTGTTTGTTGTGTCTTTCTGTGATTGGTGTTTGTCTTGTGTTTCTGAGCGTTTCCCCTGTCTCGTTATGTCTGATTACGTCCACCTGTGTGCCTGTCCCCTTCCCAGTGTGTTTGACCAATCGGTGCCCTCTTCCTAATCCTATCCAGGTGTGTTAGTCTGTTGTGTTTGTCCAGTCGGTGTGGGATCATTGTCTATGTCAGGTGTCATTGTCGCAGTTTGTCTGGAATCCGTGCGTGTGCGTTTTTTGGTCAAGCCAAGCCCGAGTTTATGTAAGACATCTTTGTTTCAGTCTAGTCACCCTCGTCTTATTTTAGTTGTTTTAATTCCCGTCCATTGCCCCACATCACCATTTAGTTTCCCTTTGTCTCAGTCTGGCCCCCCCTCGTCGTCTCGTCATCCTTGTCACTGTCCTGTAGCTCACGTCACCTTGTAGTTCTCCAAGCTTTTGCAAAGTTCTCCAAGCTCCTGCAAAGTTCTCCACGCTCTGCCAGCTACAGTCAAGCCAGCCCGCTCTCGCTCAGTCCAGTCATGGCAGCCGGTCTTCGTCCTCACGCCCAGTCCAGTCACGTCTTCTCCAGTCTTCGTCCTCTCACGGGTCCCCACAAGTTTTAATAAGGCTTCTTACTTTGTTCTCACTTCTTGTCTCCTCCAGTCTGTCTTCCCGCATTTGGGTCCACCCTCTTCAACGCATCCCGTTTCACAACAATGAGTCCATATAAAAAGCTTTGATTAAGCTAATTTCTTAGCAAGGGACTGTAGTTACTTGTGAGAGAGTTGTATACTGTCCGGACAGTTAGAATGACCCAAAAGTTATTACAAGTTGGAGTTCAACCAATATGTTCTGAAAAATAGAAAACCATCAACACATCTTGGGAGACCTCAACAAATCCCGTAAAATTGGCTCTCACTGACCTGTGAGGATTAACACAAGTGTGTTTTGCCAAAAGTGTGAGACAGAATGATGACAACTTACTATCCAAGCAGAAATGTAACATTGCTAAAGATTAAGGTATGCTTTTAAACTGCCCACAATGCCATTACGGTTATGATGATGACAGTTTGACCCTGGAACAAACGACTTCACTTTACATAATATAGTATTGAAAAAGGATTTCTTAAAAAAAAAAAAAAACTTGAAGGTGAACCAGCCTTATGAAACAGATTATGTTTGACTGAGGCTTCCAATTTAATGGAAATGCACTTTTCATCCTTCAGATGTCGACTCATGAAGACTCACTGATGACACCCAAATAGCGCACATAACCCACAGCAACGGCACACCTCCTCAGCCTTGAGTGAGGCGAATACCCCACACCAGCCTGCACCTTATACAAACTGCTGGAATACTTCACCTACAAGTGTGGTAAATGGTCCTCATTTATCAACCTTCAGGCTTTTCAAAGTATAGTTACAATGTCACCTCATTCATCTGTTCATATAATAGTAGCTTGAAGGGAAGTAAACATTCTGATAATGCACAGGTTCAATTACTTCAAGGATAGTTCGACAGTGGGGCAGGACTAGAGATTGAATCGACAACCTTCCAGTTTGTGAGAGACGCTCAATCCCAGGACTTCAACACAATGGGCACTCGTTCCGAGGGGCATCCAGTCTGTGTCAAGAGCGTGGTCATACCTCAACTGCACCCATCGCGCTGACCACATGGTTTGCTGCCATGGCAGCCAGAAACCTGCTGGCGGCACATCCATCAAAAGCCTAAGTACTACCTTTTAAAAATACCCTTACAAATCCTAAAATTCAACAGATCAAGAAGATTTCATCCATACATTTTTTTTTACATAAAAAGTCACTTGATAGGGACAAACATGCCAAATAAAAACATGGAAAACCCTAACCACTAACCCAACCAAATTCCTACAGTATTGACGAAAAGGTATTTGACAGGATACAACAGCAGATTTTAACACCGTCTCACGTTTGACTGCAAAATAAGATAAAGCTGTGCTTGTTTTTTTTGTATACGTGTCCATTCCAAAAGTAATCACACTTTGGAGGCACGTGAAAAGTGCTGTGTGTGTGTGAGATCAAAAATGTTTGTGATAGGCTTTTAGGCTTTTTTATGAGTTGCCCTGTAAAAAAAGATATTTACAAGGATCAAAAATATTTACTGGCATTAGAGGCGCGTGTCAGCATTCACCTCTTTACAAAGCTCAACAGTCCGGAGGCTTGGCATCCAAACAGCATCATCATCCAGACTTAATGGAATTCTTCCTTCATTTATTCAAGGTCAAAGCTCATCACTCCCACCAGTCGTTTGCATTGTAAATCTTTTCTTGTTTGGTCTGTGGGGACATTTGAATAATTGGAATTCTTCTGTAGTAACCCTCTATAATATTGGTATACTGCCGTGAATGATAATGATGCGGTTTGGACAGTGCCCTGCAATTGACTGGCAACCAGTCCAGGGTGTACTCTCGCCTAGAGTCATCTGGGCGAGGCTCCAGCTCACCCGTGACCCTAATATGGCCTAGCGCTATGGAAAATGAAAATAATCAGCTCGTCAGAAAGCTCTGCAGAAGCTGATAACGATTCTGATCATTTGAATTAGGTGTGTTGGAGGAGGGAAACATCTAAAACATGCAGCATAGGGGCCCCCGAGTTGGTGATCCCTAATCTAAACAAACAGAAGTTCCTATAGCCGCAGCATGTGTACAGTTTTGTAATCCAATGGAGAAGGTTGTGAAATGGCGACCATTCGTGATATTCCTGAACCATACAAGCATAATGATAGTATTCACCCTTTGTCACTTCTGCAATTTGAATTCTATCTCAGAACAACTGTAATGTCCTTTTGCAAGATGTCACCATGATGGATGAGCACCATGAACACAGCTTAAATTCACAACCAGATGACGGCCATGTTGGTCACACTTCAGAAGAGCTTCAAAGTAAAATGCCTTTAGGTAGAATATTTGAGTAAAAACAAGTGGCACTATAATTTAATTGAAATGCTTTGTAAATTAAACTTAATGCGTCACTATACAGTGACAAGAACTGCTGACTAACACCTTAGAACCAGCTGCCTCGTCTGAATATCCTTACACAAGTTATTGATTTTAACCTAAACCTGTGATTGGCCAAACCAGTCCAGGGCTAACCTGGCCTCTCGACCAAAGTGAGCTGGGATTGGCTCCAGGTCACCAGCGCTACAGAAAATGTATGGATAGGTTTTAACATAAACCACAAATACGATGATGTCTCTCTGGGTTCTTGAACAAGACATCCTTAAGAGCAGCTTTGATTCTAATCAACAAAGCGCATTAACAAAGACAAGAGCAGAGGGAGCAACCTCATCAACAAGCAGTTATTAGTTTAGAGTCTTGGTTGGCAGTTAATTAAAGTGATAAAATCAGAAGTCAAATTTGCCTAAATATACTCTAGTGTTCAATTGAGAGTAGTCTAAAACTGTGCAAATAAATACATTCAAGATCAAACCGATTGATTCAAGTACAGTAAAGGGAAAGTTTTCATTTCAACTAAAAGACTTGCAATGACTGCAGCACATAAGACAATACCAAAGTGCAGTTTTTTTTTGGGGGGGGGATGCCATGGTGGCATTTCCCTACAAAGAAAGTGCATTGTGTGCGCCAGAAGCCATAGAACAGAAGATACATCTGGGAAATAAATATAAGATCATGTAGGAAGTGTCACTCACCGTGCTGAAGTTAACCGAGTAGCAATCCTCCCCGCGAAAGGTGCACTGCAGCAGCATATCGCCGATGTCATGACCTGTGCGGTTATAGAAATCAGTCATGTTGAACAGTTTGGGCTTAAAGTTCTGGAAGTTGGCTTTGTCCTTCAGAGCGGCCAGAACCTCCGGCTCAGCCAAATGCGGGTTAGCTATTTGGTAGTTATTATTGAGGAGGGCCAGAAGCTCTCCCACGTGATAGAGGTCATTCCGGGTGATTTTGGAAAAGCGGAACTCATTGAGGTTACAGAAGGTAATGGCAGGAAAGGTGAGGTTGGTGGCCGCCACCTCGTCCAGCTTGGTGACGTGAGGGTACTCCAGGTAGTAGGACACTCGATCCATGCACACCAGCAGGAGTAGGCAGAGTGAACCCAGGAAGGAGAGAGTCCAGAGGAACCGGCGGAATGTCATGTGTCCGTAAGAGAATATGTGACTCATGCCATGTAGCGTGGAGATGTTGGCAAAGGCTTGCAGGTTGGACGGCCTGGCGCTTTCAATGCTTTCCTCTGAGCTTCCTTTCATGGCTGTAGAGTGACGCGCAACCAACTTCAGCTAAAAGACTTTGCTTAGCAACAGCAGTGGCACAATCCACGCGGCAGTGTCAGTCACACCAGCGCTTTACAGCCCTCAATGATCTCAAGAAACAGCCGCATGAGTACGTCTGTCAGTTTCTGTAACTCTTTCTTTTCACCGTAATTCGCCTTCCATTGATTGCCAGCTGTTCCTTGCTGATTTTATTATATACAAAACTGTGTCTCTCACTCTCTGCTCAGCTGTCTTTTGTCACGGAACCAAACGCGATGACAGCTCCAGAAACACCCACTTCAACCCAAAAGCAATGCGTCCTGCTCCCTTTGTGGTGTGAATAGAGTGTAGAAGAACAGAAAGCGAAGAACAGGGGGAATTGCGAATGTAAAGAAAGAGGCAGGAGATGAGCGGGGTGGGGGGACTGCAATGAAAAGGGCTGGCTGTTGGAGAGGTGCTAAGCCTCAGCAGTCAATGGGACCCTTCCTCCTTCAATGGGGAATGCCTCTACATTGCTGTGATGATGGAATGCAATGATTTTGTGAATGGAGGTAATAATGAGAGAAAGGGCTCACAAGTCCCTCACCGCCACCTTCTCTTGTCACTCAGGTTCTGTCTTCAGGCTTCTTCTTGGTTCGTCCGGAAACGAAAACGAGGGTGGGAGGGGGTCAGAGACCTCCGAACAGCCTGCCACTGTGCTTGACAACCGGTGTTCGCAGCTTCCACGCGGGATACTTGCACAAATCCTTTAGTTAAAGGCAAGACCACCGCTTGATGGTTTACGACCAGCCCTGGCCGGCATAGTCGCTAAAGCCGCTCTGGAGACCTCCAGCTTTACTCCTGCGAACATACAGATTTATATTCGCTTCCTCGCCGCCGCCACCGACAGCACTCCCCCCTTTTATCGCTCTCTGTCTCCCGGAGACTGTACCTCTCTCTCCCTCCGCCTCCTCTTTAGTAGTCAGGATCCATCCCACTGCTGAATGGCTGCTTTGCTTGTGTGTCTGTGCTCACAAGCCAAGTCGCTCAATCTGGACACTACCTTGGCTATGTGTGATGATTCTCGAATGGTATGCCAGCAACATGTTTGTGCAAACATGCCACAGGTTCCTTACTTTGCATATATATTGCTGCAAAATAGCCTCTCTTTTTTTTGTATAGGCTGACCTTAATGTATTGTAACAATAAAGACAGTTGGGGTACCATATTTCTATGTCATTTCTATATAGAGTGGTGGTAATCATTAGCTCAAAATGATATGATACATTTATTGATGTGAAAATTTCATCATCCAGATAGCAATGTTACTGGAAAAGGCTTACTTATTGAATTTATTAGTTTATTCAAATAAACTAACAGAATATTGACGGTGTTCTGACCTGGGGTTAGAATTGAAAAGTAATTTCATCCATCCATCAATTCATTTTCTGTATCGCTTCTAACTCACCAGGTTTTTGCGACTTTAGACAAGAGGTCTTGAGTACATCCTGGTCTAGTTGCCAGCCAGTCACAGGGCGCATGTACATATTATTCACTGACGTCACGGGATCGCAAGTCCGCCACTCATGTAGGGTCAACTTTCCACCGATGTCAACTTTGCTTCTATTGTGTTTCCACCGAATGTCTTTGGTTATTGATGAATGTCACCCCCAGCTTCCTCCAACGTTACTTGTGTCAGCAACATTTATGCGGAAGATTAAGCTCAACATTTCTTTGCAGCGGTACACAATGAAAAAACTATGAAAAGTTTGGTTAGTGGAATCGATTGGATTACAAACATTTGCCGATACTGCCCGGACCAGACGCCATGGCAACGTATGTTCTAAGGTAGGATGGCTTGGCTCTCAAAACACGGACATTCTTGCGTCTTCTATTGGTTGCTATGTGCATTTATCATTTGTGAATTTGAGGTGAAGACTCTCGGGTTATTTTTAAACCAAGTTAGCTAGTTCCCTAGCTACTATCGCTAGCATGTTACAACACAAACAACAACAACATTGTTGATTCATCACTTATTTTCATACACTTTAACAACAATTTCAAATTTGGGGCTGCTGGGAAAGGAAAATAAAAGACCTTAAGGAGGGTATTTGGAGAGATCTCAAAATTGAACATCTTGACCACTAATCTATTTTTAGCCAGAGCTAGCCACGGCTAGCTGCTCACATATCACACGATCACATTATGGTAAAAGCATTTTTACAATCTTACAATGACACCTTATTCAAAATGGTCAGAATACACTTTGATAGATGTTGTTGGTTGAAAATCCTTTTGATGTATCTTCGTAATTCCGGACACTTTGTTGTTCCCATCCGATATTCCATGGACAGGTGTACACCGGCACACAATGTGGGGCAAATGACGGCATGTGAATACTATCTAGAAGTTTCACTTCACATCTTTGTTCGCGCAATTTTGCACCCGTGAACGGCACACCTGTGCACCATTGTGAAGCTTTTTGTGAAAATCCGGAATGAATGAACACAATGAATGAGTCAAAATGCCCATGCATGGACAACATGCAAACTCTGCAAAGTAAAGCTGCAGCCCCAAATTCAAACCCCCAACTTTTGAACAGTAAGGCGGATGAAGGGCTAGACTGGCACCAAAAATAGATAAATAAATAAATCAGCCCTGGAATTTTGACTTAGACTGGCAAGCCCGATGTATGCACGCGTGCATCTGTGCACCAATTCATTCAAATAATTTCTGAACATCGCACAAAAATCACAGTTCTAAACAATGTTGTTGTTGTTGTTGTTGTTTTATTATTGGGTTTGTTCCTGCTTGTATTATGAATGTGTTGAGCAAGTTTCTGGATATGTGTACATTTTATTTCATGTAACTATGACTGTAGATTAAATGATAAACAAAGACTTATCAACCCTAATGTTTACTTGCTATAGTGTGAAAATAATGGATATAATTACATTGGCTACAAGGATTTATATTGTATCTATATTGGAACTGGCATTAATGGGCTCAAACACCCTCTAAATTGTGGGCCGGTCTCTTGGGTTAGAATGGAAGAAAACAATAGATACCACTGCATCAGCCACAAAATTTGCTGGCCCACCGGTCAACCCCCCGGTATGCCAGACGGCCATCCCAGCTACCACTTGCTCACTGTGCCGCGGCTAAGTAACTCACAATACACTAACTTGGTGGCAATACCAATTGAACTGAAAAGGGGAAAGCCAATAGGCCCACTATGCTATTCTCCATTCTACAGTGTTTGGACTTCTAGGGCTAGGAATTAATTGCCATATTAATGCTGGCATATTTTGCCAACAATAATGTACACTGATTATGCAAAATCATTTTATTGTGGAATAATCATCTATGATTGATGACGATAAAATGGAAATATCAATGCACCTGCAAAAAAAAAGAAAAAGAAAGCATGACTTGGTTCATTAAAATAAAGTACTGATAATTGACTTGATTCTTGGCAGTGTTTTAGTTAGCACGCACTATGAATTGCAAAGTAACTCAATCCCATGAAACAATATTACCTCCATATTTTCCCAACAATAATGTATTAATTTGTCATAATACAGTGAATGTGATCAATGATGTATTGGAGTTCAAGTTAATGCTTAACCTGAGTCTTGGGGGGCTGGAGCAAATCAGCTGACATTGAGCAAAAAGCAGACTGTGCCCTGGACTGGTCAACAGTCAAACACAAGGCACACATTAAGTAAACAAACATTCACAATCAAAACATTGCAATATAAGTATTTAAATCACACACACACACACCCTTCTAGCCTCTAGTCATTTATGCCTGGTCGTGTGTCAGCGAATGGCGAATTTCAGGCTTGAACAGAAACATAACCGGGCAATTTTCATTGGGGTCAAAAGTTCACCACGATTGCTGTGTGAAACCTTTTCATTCCGCCGCCCAGCTCTAAACATTTAATTCAGTGGCAACCCAGGGATGTGGAATCAACATAAGCATAGGTGAACTGTCAAGGATATGACCACAGCCCTCGGGGATTAAATCAATATTCTGCCCCGGTAACCAAGCACACGGACCATAGCAACCATTACAATGACGGGGTACACATGTAGCCATGCAGTTGCAGTTCATCTACTAAAGAGTCAAAAGAAATCATAAATTGCCATGCGCCCACAGATGAAAATGTAACTTCATGACTTGAATGCCACACAGTTGAGGTTTTAAATCCACCTACGTTAGTGTTGTCAAGAGGTAAAATGACTGCAATTTCAGAACCACACGGCACGTTTTCGCTTCAAATCAGACAACAAACAAGACAGAAGGATACCGTCGACCAATGTAATCTTGACTGTATTACGTTACATCAGGAATGTGCAAGAATGTACTGTAGCCTCGCTAACCCATTTTGGTATCGTATCCTGTGGAAAGATTAGGAAACTTCCATTTCAATTCTACGCAAGCCAGTGTGCCTGTTGTTGCAGATTGCAGCATAGCCGTGGTGGACTTTTCAGCAGTAATTGGTTTTCAAGGGGATGGAGAAATGCACAGCTTAATGCAGTGAATACCAAGTAGTCGGCCTAACATTTAAAGCACCCCGTGTGCACCGTTTTTGACAATCAACTAAATAATTTCAGAAAATGCAATTGTGTTCACTACTAATGTCAATTTATGCAAATACGGTGGAACCTACGACAGGGCCAGCTCTAGGTGATTTGGTGCCCTAGGCAAAAATAAATAAAGGAATATATTATATTATTATACAAACTACAAAATGTTTGCAAACTATGTACAATATATTTGCGAAAGATAAATATTAAAAAGTAATAAAAGGTGGGCATTCTGTCAAAACTGACAGACGATCCGTCAATGACGGACGTCCCTTTTGTTGACGGGAAACTTAGAAAAATGTATGTACTTTTTTTTTCTTTTTTCTTCTGGAGAGCTCGGTATTGTTCATTTGGTAATTTTACCGATTTGACATGTCATCATCATTGCTCTCTCTTTTTTTTTTTTTATATATATATTTTTATAAATTTTTATTTTCTATGTGGGTGAGTACGTGTATGTGCACGTGCGTGTGTGCGTGTGAGTGTGTATTCATTAGTTCACCTAAAACCTATTAAGAAAAATGTATGAACTTGACGGATGATGGAAGGGGGTTTTCATCCGTCAATGTAATCATCAATCCATCCAATGACGGACGTCCCATTATGGTGACAGATTGACGGTGACGTAATATTGACGGATGCCCACCTCGAATACCAGAAACATTGACCAACGCTCATTTTGCTGTGCAATCGACGAATGTCGGATTGACGGTTCATCTTGAAATAACGAAGGATTGCCGAATGACGGATGCGCAAAATTTATTGACGCGCCCATCTCTGTATAAATAAATATACAAATTTAGATAAAGTAAAATGTTGCTGCTAGCAACATGACTGACAAATAGTGTGCAAAAAACTTCAGTATGCTTTTTTAATGTATTTATTTACATTAAACCAGCACGCAATTCTTATCTTGCATAAATTAGCGTGGTTATGTGAAACAATGATTTCTGCAAATCTATTTGCAGAAATCTGGACTGGACTGACTGCTTTATTTTAATGCCATCCATCCATCAATAGCGCTAACACTCTGAGATGATGCGCGACCCCTCCCCCTAACTTTCACTGTAAATAGCAGCAGCGGGTCAGGTTCGGGGTGCCAGGTCATGATCTCGTAGTCATTTATTTAAACTAGAAGTTATGCTGTATGTACAACAATTAAATTTATCATATTGTGATTAGATTTATTGTATATGTAGGGCTTTATTTGATCTTTTACTTGTTTTAGTGTAAGCATTGGAAAAGGGTTTATAACTTACTCTAATATCTGTGCTTTTAAGAAAAGTGCATGTTCTGTTTATTTTCCATTATTTGTTTTCTTATTTTCTATTTTAATGGTTTATTATTAAATATAATAACTTATTGTACATGATATAAGTTAGTGGGGGTAGGATTAGAGAAGTTCTTGTACTTCTTCCTACTCCCTTTGAACATGTAAATTCTGACTATACTAATAATTATTTTCCTTTTTAACTTTTATTTTCTTTATTTCACTTTTATGTTGTATTGCATTTATATGTTCAATAAACCACACCAAAACAAATCCAAAAACTAATTATTATATAAAATATATACGCTGTATAACATATTTTATTTTTGAAAACCTGAGGGGGTAAAATATTTCATTATCTTATTTTTATTTTTTTTGCCCTGCAATTCCTAGGCAAACGCCTAGTTCGCCTATGCCCAGGATGAACGCCTGCCTCAAAAGTAAAAAATAATAATAATAATAAATTAAAAAAATTGTGATACCACTACAGAGAACGTGATGATAACCATAGAACCACAAATGGAATTTACTAAGACGGAGCAAAGTAATAAAAAGGAAAAAACTTTATCAAAGCAGGTGCAATGTAAACAGCTTGTAGCCGAACGTCACAGCTAATGACTTCTGTGAAAATGATCAGAGAAGCCTGCCAACGTACATTTTTCCTGATGCCTCTCCATTCCAGCTAGTTTATTTTCATTTCATTATACAGTCATTAACTTTGTTTTACCCTTGCATGACAATTAGCAATGCAGCATTTCTTGCTGAGAATGTTGCCTGTGGAGTTTGACAAATTAAGATGTCAGAACATTTTCTTGAATAATGTTATTTTTATGCTATGGGCCCTATTTTCATATAAAGGCGTCCGTGCACTCTGCGTATTTCATGCTGGGGAAAGTTTAGTTCAGCGTGTTTGTGAATTTGGATGCTCCACCTCGATAGGCGTTTCGGCATAATCTATTGCACAATCTGGAAATCTGGCGGCAAAAAGTAGACCCGATTTTAGACTCATTAAAACTAGGTCTAAGTGGTGACGCAGGCGGTGTAACGCAATTTTGGTGGATTTGATCGAGGCGCAGGAAGAGAGATTCTGGGCTCCGTGAATATGCGTGGTGGATGTTCTGTTGCGCTGAAGTGCTGTGCTGTGATCATCCCTTTTCAAGAGACATCAAAAACGATATGTTTGTTGAATCCTTGACATTGCATCTCAAAGGACGCAAGCCATTTTCAACACTCAAGATTGGTGAATAATTTCTAAAATCAAAATAACACACATATGTGGGGGGGCAACTAATAGTACAGATTTTTGGAAAAATATTAAATTGACCAAATTCCCACATAAGAGGTATCGGCCCAATGCCAGCAATCTAGAGGGCCAGTGCTGGTTCTGGCAGGGCCACCAAATTCGAACCCTGTAGTGCAAACTTAGTCTAAGAGCAACTGAAGTATCTATGACCAGTTAGTTTTTTATGAATGCAATGTTGAGCTGTACTTCTTAGTAATCTTAGTAAACTACTTTTTAGTTCCCTACTTTGCTTTTAAATGTCTTCAATGTTCTTTTTTTTTTTTTTTAATGTCTTAAATTGTTTTTCCTTTAAAATGTTGGATTTTGCCTTTAAAAGTTATGTCA
This sequence comes from Vanacampus margaritifer, assembly GCF_051991255.1. Lineage (NCBI taxonomy): Eukaryota > Metazoa > Chordata > Actinopteri > Syngnathiformes > Syngnathidae > Vanacampus > Vanacampus margaritifer. The sequence goes on from NC_135433.1 coordinate 45,671,908, forward strand.
CTATGTGAAGCACACTGATTACCTTGTGTATGAAATGTACTTTATAAATAAAGCTGCCTTGCTTTGCCTATACATGTTTGTTTCCTTCAACATAAATACATATTACTCAGACTTTGCTTGAAAATAAAAAATGCTTATGTTAACCAAAATTATGTTGTGCTCCGTGTCACCAACTCTGGCTTTTGTTACTTTCAAGGGTGTTTGCTATTCAGATTCAGAGAACTTCATTTATCTCTACATAAGATTGATCTCAAATAAACAACGATCCAATTAGTGCTGCTGAGCTTCCAGAGCACATTAATCACATGAAGTAAAAGAAGTGATGTCAATTCTTTATATAACGCAGGGGAGGTCGGATGATCACTTCATTACAATCAACCTCCGAGTTTATTGCAACACTCACCTCTGTTCATGAATACTGGGTTGCAAAGACATGCAAGCGCTTTCTTTCCTCTGAAGTTGACCAAGGCCCATTCTTCTCTCTTATATTGAAAACTGGTCCATTTCTCCTGTTGCCGCCTGCAGAGAGACAGTTTAAGCCATAAGTCACAATGGCTGTCTCCACTCTCCTGATAATTGAGTCAAATTTGAGCATTTTCACTCTTTCGCACAAAGTTAAATAGGGCCCCATTGTCGGATGCTGCTAAAAAAAATAAAATAAAATAAAAAACGTTATCCGGAATGATTATGCTGTTGTGTGGGATGTGTTAAGATGGATTTTTCTTTCCTGGTATGCTTGGAATATGGTAAGGGCTGAAAATTGTAAATATTAAACATGCTCAATATTAACGATCGCAAATCCTTTGGTGTGGTCAACACTGAGCTGGTTGAAGCTAAGGCTACTGTGATGTTTTTTTGTTTTGTTTTTTTGGGGGGCGGGGGTTATCTACTTATAACAGCCTGAAAGAGAGCACCTGCAGCAGCACCCTAAAAGCTATACATAGTGCAGTTTTTCCATCACTCAATGTGTGTAAAGTCAAGTGCACTAAATAAAGGTCAATCAGTGGAAGTTGAAACATTGTGAGCTGCTCTTTCTGTAGACAATAAATAAATAAATAAATCTATCCATCCATTTTCTTAATCGCTTGTCCTCACAAGGGTCGCGGGGGGGCTGGAGCCTATCCCAGCTGGCTTCGGGCAGTAGGCAGGGTACACCCTGAACTGGTTGCCAGCCAATCGCAGGGCACACAGAGACGAACAACCAGCCACACTCACAATTACACTTATAAATAAATTGTTTAGGCAGGTATTCAAGTGCAACCTGGTTGTTGGGAAAAAAATATATATATATATTTTATGACTTCATGTAGTGTATTAACTCCATTATGTTTGTGATTTAGCATCCTAACCATGTCAAGCACTTTTGAAGTCCGAATAAGTACAATATAAATACAATTTCAATATTTACTTCTTACTTACTTGATGTGGTTCTTTTTACTCTGAAAATAGAGCCGAACACCCCAAAAGTGGCACAATTTAGAGCTTAACTACAAGTTTCTGGACAAATGCGCCTTAGAAGAGCTAATCAGAAAGGGTTTGCAAATGCATTACAACGCATACAAATGACACATTTTGATGTTGTCCAATGGGATTTAAAATATAAGATCATAAAGCAGATACAAATAGCCTTTAATGAGTGCTAAAGCTGAATGATATGTAAGTCATGTCCGGTGGAAATAAAACGCAATTCGGCAAACCACCTCTTGAGGGCAGATAAATACACAAAAACATCTTGCCACTCGACCGCATTTAGCCAAGAAACGGTTCGAGCCCGCCACTTAGTGGACAAAACTACTTAGTGTATGCATTGTCTTTTATTCAAATTGATCAAAACAAGTTAGATTTGAAGATTTAAAACAAGATTTTGACTTAACTTTATACCAGCTTCTTCTTTTTTTTCTTGATTCCATCTTCCGTCTTCAATGTGAGATGTTAGTGACGTTCACCAAATACGGAGCGTAGTTTGCCCGTGCAAACAGGTGAGCTTCATTTGCTGCTAATTGCTGCACGCCCAATAAATGCAAGGTGTGAGAGAAATAACAATGGGGGAATCGTTCCTAAACAACGTGTTACACAATTGTTCAAGAAAAAGAAATACTAATAATAATTTAAATAATCATAATAATAATCATCAAAAATGACGAATGATATTTCAAAGAAGAGGGGCAGGAGTTCCGGTGAGAAAAGGGCCAAGAAAAAGATCAAACGTAAAGAGACGTATGCCATGTACATCTATAAAGTTTTGAAACAGGTAGGCAACATCTTCAACTTTGGCTTTCTAACCCGGCTGGCCATTTGTGTCCAACACTCTTCCGTAGGTTTTTTTTCTCTCTCTCTTTTTTTCCAGCTGTAACTTTTCCAAACTGGACATTTGATCTGATTTGTAATTTTCGACTTTGGCTCTTCAATTACCAGTCTGTTGTATTATTGTTTTGTTGTGGTTTAATTTTTTCAAAGTTTTCTACCAGATGTTATCATTGATCAAGTTTTTGGACGAGAGAGCGATTTCATCTAACTTTAATCTCCAAATGAAGCGTTTAATGACTTACTACAGTGGTTGTCAAACTTTTTGCAACAAATACTACAAAAAATAAACAAGTGAATAAAAAATAATAAGCTCTACCCTACACCCATCATGACAAACAAAAATTGTACAGTACCTAAATGACTCATTAAAATGTAGAGTTTGCACAAAATTAAACAGTTGCACCTAAACGTTTAGAAACCAAAGGTTCTAAAATAGTAGATATTTGGGTAATGTATTGAACTAAAACGTTCAACAATTGAACTAGACTTGGGCAGTGACTATTTAATGTACCACTAGAGGGAGCACGTATACCACAACACTATGAGAATCCCTGGCTTTCATAGTGCACTTGAATTACAGTGAAGCAATAACACAATTATGATTTTAAAAAGTGGAAGCTAACACAGCTGTAGAAAGACTGCATTGTTTAGCAATATGAGAAAGGGGTATTTAAAATGTTTTTAGTCATTTAAAAATAATGTATATTTTATACAAATGACAATAACAGTTTTAACAGTTTAAAACTTAATTAAAGGCAGTAGCCTAAAATAAACCTTTATTATGTAAATATTCTACAGATTAGAGGATATATTTTTCTATTTTGGATTTATAACTACCCACAACCAAAACAACTCGTCTTTATTTGCACTTTACAAGAAACATAATGGCGTATGAGGAGTGAACATGAAATAATAATAATAATAATTCCGCTCCTCCTCCTATTGCTGGCTGCTTGCTGTTCCAACCAACAAAAGGACTGTGGCAGTTTTGTCCCAAAGGCCATTTTGATTCCAATTTAGAATAAATGAAAGATGTATGTGTGTGTGTGTGTATGTATATATATATATATATATATATATATATATATATATATATATATATATATATATATATATATATATATATATATATATATATATATATATATATATATATATATATATATATATTTTTTTATATATATATTTTTTTATGTATGACCGTTTAAGACCTCCAATCAGATGTACTGTGGCTAAAAGGGCAGTAAACTCGTAGAATGGTGCGATAGAGTAACTTGTTTCTTTTTCAGGTTCATCCGGACACGGGCATCTCCAGCCGGGCCATGAGCATCATGAATTCGTTCGTCAACGACCTGTTCGAGAGGATCGCCACCGAGGCGTCTCGCCTGGCTCAGTACAACAAGCGAGCCACCATCACCAGCCGCGAGGTGCAGACCGCCGTCAGGCTGCTGCTGCCCGGCGAGCTGGCCAAGCACGCCGTGTCTGAGGGCACCAAGGCGGTCACAAAGTACACCAGCTCCAAGTGAGCAAATGGCCATATTGGCACCTAACAATAAATGGAGACTTGCATCGATCTAATGGCGTCATCTTTGGCTCCGTAACACAGCTACGCATTCACCGCTAGATGGCGTTATTGTACAGCTGTAATTTTGCCTATACGGCATCGTGTCTTTTTTTAAATGAGTCAAAACGGCGAAAACATTGACCTATATTTTCACATAAAACAAACAATTTGCGGAACCTTACAAGAGTTGATGAAATCCTTCTATAGCAACATTATCCACTTTTGTTGATGGCGGCACAGTATAACCGAGGTTAAAGAGAAGACCAACAGGTGGCTAGTAGTTGTCAGCACACCCGGAAATTATCGCGCAAGACAATTACGAACCGTTTAAAGTTATGAATGGGGTTTATCAGCAATTTGGTATTGAAACGCGTGCGTGCGTGCGAGGAAACCTACTAGATCAATTTTTTTTTATTATCACAGACATTGTGGATCGATATACATGATTTGCTTCATCTGAAAGTTTTCCAATTAGGATAATTTTCTCAAGATGTATCTTTTGGCGTAGTTTTGAAATATATTATTGACTATCTGGTTAACGCCACTCTAATCCTAGGGGGAAAATTTTATGCAAACGAGTTTGTTTCTTTTTCAAAGAGCCTTAGACTTTTGAAAAATAGGAATGCTATTAAACTTATTTGTATAAATGACAAATGTTATGTGAAAAGCCTTAGCTTTTTCTTTTTTTAATTGTATTTTTAATTGTTTTATTTTACATTGTATACTGGTTCCTCTTTAAAGTTTGTAGTGTGCTATGACAAAAGCCATCATTTTTGTATATCTGTTTATCCATGATACAGATGAGTACGTTTGAAACAATTTACAAATGCGTATTTTGATCCACAAATATGTAAAAACAATTTGTACCCGTAACCGAAGTCACAAATGCATAAAGAATCTACAAAGTTGTGTGGCTCCGACCACTAGGAGACGCTAGCGCCAATAATATTTCCGATGTTGGTTGCAACCTCTTGACAAGACCAAGACAGCGTTTGTTTTGTCATGCCCCGGCCGTGGTTCATGCCTCGCTTCTCCTCTTCCAAGACTTTTCAACAAGTTTTCATTTTGTTTTGCCACTGAAAATGGGCAGTTATTGGCATGACCTGCCTAACCCTAACCAAAACCGGCGGAGCAAATTTATCATTATATATCATTAAATCAATAAAAAAAATAAAAAAAAATGTCATAGTGGGTATTGAACCCTGGCCCTCAAGCGCCGCAGTCCTGGGTGTTTTAGATGTCTCCCTCCTCCAACACAGGTGAGGTCCGTTATCAGGCTTTTCCAGAGCTTGCTGATGAGCTGATCTTTTCAATCGCCTGTGTTGGAGGAGGGACACATAAAACACACAAAGTTATAATTACAGTGAATAAAAAAAATTAAAAAAAGAATAATTTCTCTGCGACAAGAAAAAAAGCAAAATGGGTCAGAGGCTAGTTTCGATTGGGTCGCCATTTGTAAGTGTGAATTGCTGCCTTTGATGCGGAAGATTCAGCAGGCACTTTTGGATTCATTATTGTTAGCTTAAATGCAATGTGTGTTAATATTTATGGCGTACAGGAATTATTTATTATACAAGTTCTGTGGGAACCATATTGCGAATATATATATATATTTTTTAGCAGAATTAATTTGGGAAACACTCGACTGTCCATCAATGATACGTATACCATTTAAAAATTGCAGTATTGTAGTTGAGGGTCATATGTAATATCTGACACCAGCAACTTTGCTCATGATTGTAATAGAAATGAAAGTTTTGTATTTCACACCGTTCCTCGGCTTCCCAACATTCCGCCGTCGCGTAGTGGTAGTCAATACGCTAGCTGTCTCCGTTAAGCACGCTGCTATGAAACATATTATGGATGGGTGCATTAGTGACTGATGCACAGCCTGGGCTGGCTTGCCTTGTTTTTGTGTTGCGAGCACATCATTAGAAAATGTTCCACTTGGCAGGGAAGCACGTATTAACCGCTAGCACAATGAAATGAGGTTGTGATCGATGGTTAAAGTTATCCAAGACTATTATGCTGAAATATGAACCTCCCTATTGTCACCATGAAGCAGAGAGCTATTTGCATGTTGATCAGTGCATCGAGAGACAATTGGAATCCGTGTTGCAATGTGTGGAATGGGGCCCAACGCTCAAACAATATAGAAATGTAATCACACTAGCACAGAGTAGTTCAGAGCTGTGGTTTAATTTAATGCTCTATAAATTCATTTGGGTTCTCCAGCAACATGTCAAGCATCCTAAACAGACATTGGGCAGCCATGTTGACGGCTTTTATAGACCTATGCGTCCATAGAAACCATTATTGATCAGCTATCAAAATACTATTTCATGACACAAAATAAATTGAGGCTTTCATCATTTTAAATAATATGGGACCTTGATCGAGCATCATATGTCCCAGGATTCTAGTCAACCTTTGATTCATTTGAATTTCAATATTACTTTTCCGTATAAAATAATGGACATCAAATTACACTGATGAAAAGTCAAACTGTCACCATCACAAGAATTCGGCAAGCAATGGAAACTTAGCTAACAAACGGATGTGGAGACGGGATACTTCATTGAGTGTCTTAACTGTGATGCTAGTATAAGTAAGTTAAGCACTGTCATTTCAAAACAAACCACCGGCGGTATACACTCTCAACTTCTTAACGTTAAATCTGAAAAGTATGATGCAAAGAAGAAATGTAGCGTTAGCCACTCTAGTGTTAGCAACTCCAGTTATTTGAATAATTTGAGTAATTCATCATGTTGGCCTATCCAGCTAGCTAGCTGGCTAACATCAAGCCCTGTTTAATAGTATACTTTTCCATTCAGATCCTTTATATACTTCTTATACTACAATTTCACTCCATAACATCTTTGTTCATCCTTACTTTAACATTAATTTGTAGTTGGTCTGCTTCCCAGTTGTTGTTTTTGTTGTTGTTGTGGAGGCTAGGAATGAAACGATATACAGTTGACAAAAAAAAAAGAAAAAAGTTTAAGAGTATCAACATTTCATATTGTCCGGTATTGTTAGTACTGTATTTCGTGTCTTTGAGAGTTAATGATTCTGTCGCTGGCTCGTTTTGTATTTCGTGATGCAATTGTTATTAGCAATAGCATGCCTGTCAACAAGCTAATGCTAGGTGTAGGGCATTACAGGTAGCATCTCTGGTTTATCATGCTAGCGTCTTTTCACAGTTATGCTTTTAAAGTGTCCTCAGATGTTTGCTGATATGTTGTAGCTTGTTAGAGTATTCACTTCTTTCACTTATCAACAAAATTTGCGCTGCAACTATACCCATTTAATAAAACCTGACAAATAGGTTCTGAAAACCTACACCACCTTTGACAATTCTGCATTAAGCTAACAACAAATTAAATTGCAAATCCATTAGCATTTAATATTACTCTAATTACATTTCATCACGCTCACAGTATATTAATCGACTCCGCAGTGTGGCAGGAGGGCTGCAGTTAAATCTCCCTCTGTATGCGTGCCACAGTACTCCAAACAGCATTAAGAGGCACATAATCAGAGGGAACTAATTGCCAATGATTGCATAAATGAAGTGGCTCGCTTTCATCAGGACTGATGTTGCCGCCTTGGGAAAAGAAGGCGCTTGACCAGAAAGCAGAAAACCCATGAAGCTATACTGCTTGTGGCGGGTAATGTAAAGAAACCGAACATGTCCACAGGGGAGGGGCATGTTATTGATGTTTTTTGTTGTCATCAGAGTTGCTTCTACTTCACACACACACAAACACACAAAAACACCAAGGCCAACCATTTGAGAAATGAATCTATTGAAGTCGCCGTCTTTTTTCCCCCCATTAGTAAGTGTTTAGTTCAGCGTTTTAAATAATTGTGTTACAAGGAATGATATTTAAAATACATTTGGGAGCCAATGAGGCGGGAAAGTGCCTACATGTTTTGCTGATGACACCCGGGCCATTTGGAAGACATCAAAGTAGAGAGGAGGTAGCCCCGATGCATATTATAAACTCATTATGTGTATCATTTAAAAGGATGTACTCCAGCCACAGAAAACAATATTCCTAGTCTCGGGTAATGTGTGTTCTCAAACTTGAAACACGCTCGCCTCCAGTTTAATGTGGCATCCATTACCGAACTGTAGTATAAAATAAATGACCTCGATTTCAAAAGCAGGAAGTGTCGTTAAGGTAGCCTATAGATGGGACACAGCTAGCTTGGCGGAAGTCTTTTCAAATGGATACAGAGGCATATCCAGAGTGAAAGTCAAATTTATGAACAAAATTTCCCTTTTGAGTTCAATTTTAGGCTGAAAACCAAAATGTCAACATCATAATGTAAAACCTCTATTGACTGTACAAACATAACATGTTACTATATATTGTTAAGTCCTAAATCTGTCATTGATAAGCAGATGAAAGGAGGGTAATAAACGCCTATCATCTAATTTTTTTCTACACACAGATATGACATTAAATAAATAAAAATAGCTTATGAGCTGCATGCTATTTAGTGTAATTTTGACTTTAGCATTAATTGTGACTTACAAATTCAGGTTATGTTACCACCATTGTTGTAAATTGAGGACCACCTGTAATGTAAAACATTGCTTTTGAATAAAAAGAGACAAGCAAATGGCAGCTAACTTGTCTGCAGCTAGCATAAATTGCTAGCGTTACAGTATACCTCCTTACTCAGTGCTCCTTTTTAAACAGCACAAACGGTTGGTCAATACTGACTGTCCTCTAGACATTCTATCATCAGGAACAGAAATGGAAGAAAAATTAAAACAGTAACTGCTAAACATTGGTAACCAGCATTTATTCCTATCCTGAAACTTGATGCTTGCTAAACTGAGGTCTCTGCCAGCTTGCACGATACTGTCACCACACTTTTTTGGGGACCGGAATTTCCCTTCAGAATAAATAATGACTAATAATTGTTATCTCATTTTATTATCAGTTTAATATTTATGACACAGTTTTACAGAAAACAATTGGTTGAAACCATTTTTTTGGGGGTTAAACCATTAAGAGTTGAGTTTATAAAAGTATGGGAAGGGAGCTCAAGACAAACGTGGACAAATCAATATTAAAATTATGCAATTTTTTTTTTGGAGTTCATAGATTTGATCCACTTGGCTAATGGCAAGGATATTGCCACAACGCTGAGAAAATGTTGGTCCATCATTCAAAAAGAGATATTAGCTGGGTGCCTGGTGAGAAGGCTCTAAAAGGCTTAATTATGCACCGTCCCTCCTCCATCAGAACACTTCACGTGGGGCAGATGCACAGCGGTGGCTAGTCATTCAGCCTAATGCGCCGATGCAGGGAGTCGTGTGGATACATAAAAGCCATTAAGACTCGTGAAAACGCAGGAAAAATAACTAAGTAACTGAATGATATTTTACAAAACAGCGCACAAACAAGCAAGCTGTAAAGGAGCAGTTGTCTTCGTTTCAAGTCGAGCGCACACATATTGATAATCAGGCCGAATTTCAGCATTTTCCCTTTCTACCAATGAAAGTCAGTAAAGGCCTCATTTGTGGACAGCTCTAAAGATAAACCTGACTCGTGATCCTGTGATGTAGGGCCCGCAATGGTAAATGTTAAATCAATTAAGAAATCCCAAATTTTTAAACGTGAGTTGACCAAGCCTCGGTCTTCGATTGTGATGTGAAATGAAGCGATAGCATTTCCTTTCAATTCTGGCCTCCTTCGCATTCTGCCCGTCAAGTAAGCACTTCTCTCATCTTATGCACTTCAGAGGCTGTACAACCCTGGGATGGTGAAAAATTACATTGTACTTGAAGTCTGGAGGCACTTATCTGTATAATATATCAATTGGTACTTCAGATTAAGATGAGCAGGTTATATTTCCCGCAGTGGTATAGAAAATTCACTTCACACCAGTACCCATGAGCGCATATTATTTTTGTTTTGAATATGATCATTTAGAAAAAAAAAATGAGTAGCATGTCATCGAAAATAGTTTTTTATTATTAGAAGTCAGGATGGCTGCCAGGCAGCAAGGCTTGATAGCTGTGTCTCCTGTAGCCAAAGGTCTGAGTGGCAACACGTGAGACGAAAATAGCTTTACGGTGTCAGTCTGCAGTGAGGGCTTCATACCAAATATCAAAACAACCAGCACTGAGCAGCTGCTAGGCAAACTGTTGACATTGTCCAACGCGAGAGACTTTGTTTTCTCTTTGACTCGACCTCACTTTTTTTTTTTCCTTTTGCAAGACAAAGCTGTTCAGTATGTCGCGAGGCAGCTTCGTCTTCACATCGAATGCTTTGCGGTCTCTCCAACTAGACGAGGACATGCTGGAGAGACACCAGCGCAAGCAGCGCTTGGCCTCCTATCATCTGCTGAGTCATGCTCTAAAGAAGGAGTCCTGGGACAGGACGCCTTTGAGGTCCAACGTTGCGCTGAGGCCGGCCGTGTGCCGAGACGTGGTTATCCAAAACGCTGTGTACACGGGCAACCTGGAGGCTATGCAGCGCCTCTTTCCTCAAGGATCCGCCGCCAGCCTCATCATCGAGCCGCAGGGTGGGGAGATGCGCTGGGTCGCCCGGGGGGAGGGTAAGAGACGACATCTGTCATCATTAGGGTTTAATTTAGGAATTCGGCACGTGGTAGGTGGTAGCCTAATTTATGAGGATTGTGTTGTCGAGAGACCTGCTTTCAATGGGGGCATGCATGCCGTTGACTTGTTCCGTACTTGTGATAGTATGCAAATCACGAGCAGCACGCCACCAGGTCAAGAATTGTCATTTTAATGTTGTTCTATCCTTTGACTGGTCACTGCTTACGTGCTTGACCCAAGATTGGCTCGAATCTGCTCTGGCGTGGTTTACTGGGTCATATCACATGACCTCCTGAAATAGCCCCGTCTGCGCAAACAACACACATAAGCACGTTTATCCTCACGGAACAAGTGGTGAGCTAGTTAGGCAGAAGCAATGGCTTACGTGGCGCCAAAGGTGAAGTGGCGCAAGCCAAAGGCGTTTCGTAGCGACGTGATCGCCACAGCCAAGGCTACAGGTTGCGTGCTGCAGTTTTGGAACTCCCTGCTTGTGGGCGACGAGCTGACGCTGGTCAGCATAATAGATGATGACGAATACGTCTACCTGATTGACGCTACTTATGACAACAGCAACATAGACGAGTGGACCAATTTCAGATTTAACTACAGAAGCTTGAGTAGGTTTTTCAGACGGTTACGAATACTGCCAGTGGAGAGACTGACTTGTTAAAATGGTTGAAACCATAAATCTGATTGTCATTCTTTGTCCCGGCAGGGCTTTGGTCGCTGACATATGAGCAGGAGCTGACAACGCCACTTCATGTCACGGCCGGACGAGGCTTCGCTGAGTGCCTGAAACTCCTGCTGCAACGAGGAGCCAGTGTCGACCTGGCGCCAGGTGGCATCACTGCCTTGCACGAGTCCTGTGCCCACTGCGAGCCAGAGTGTACCAGACTGCTGTTGATCCACGGCGCCAACGCCAATGCTGTCTCAGAGGACGGCCGTATGCCTTTGCATTTGTGCTTCAGTCCCGAGTCCTTAGAGTGAGTATTGTGTGGAGCAAATTAGCATAAATGCTTGTAAATTCAAGTTGAAAAAATGAGAAAATTTTACATCATGATTGTTTTCTGGATCTGTATTTGACACCTTTGCTTATTGGTCTCAAGAATGGACACAGGGGGAAAAAATGTACGTAGTGGCAAGTTATATATACAAAAGCAGCGATGGGCACAAGTCTTGAAGCCAGGCCAAGTCCAAGTCAATGGGTTCCAAGTACAAGTCCCTGACTATGAATCCAAGTCAAGCCCTGCAAGTCCCTGACCATGAGTCCAAAACTGCCCTTGGTTGTGCTAGCACCTTGATTCACCTAGCAGGCTACAACACGACTCAAACACATTGTCCTTCTTTGAGCGGTGAAGAGATGCTAGCATGCTAATATGAAGATGTGTCCATTAACACACAGTCTAATCTGTTTACATTACGTCAACATGAGGATTTTCGAGCAAGGTGTAAACAGCTCATCATCATCAACATCACAAAATACAAGGAGCCAGCGCAAGAAACGGTTCACTCTCAGAGAAGCTAACTACAGTTGTAGTGGTAAATGCTAACTGTTGGAAGTGTTATCGTTAATCTGTAACCCGTAAACCATTTCATCCATATGGCAAATTCACAGTTCTACTCCTGTGAACCTCCATCTTCAGATGTGCCAAGTCCCAAGTACCTCCTTCAGTACGGTGCGCCACCATTAAACGGTGAAAAGATGCTAGCATGCTAATCAGAAGATGTGTCTGTGAACACACAGTCTAAACTGTTTACATTACGTCAACATGAGGATGTTCGAGCGAGGTGAAAGCATGTTCCCTTCATCTCATTAACTGCAGATGCTATCGCTAGTAACATGTATACATCACAGAATACAAGGAGCCAGCGCAAGAAACGGTTTACTCTCAGAGAAGCTAACTACCGTTGTAGTGGTAAATGCTAACTGTTGGAAGTGTTATCGTTAATCTGTAACCCGTAAACCATTTCATCCATATCGCAAATTCACAGTTCTACTCCTGTGAACCTCCATCTTCAGATGTGCCAAGTCCCAAGTACCTCCTTCAGTACGGTGCGCCACCATCAAACGGTGAAGAGATGCTAGCATGCTTATCAGAAGAAGTCCCCGTGAACACACAGTGTAATCTGTTTACATTACGTCAATATGAGGATGTTCGAGCGAGGTGAAAACATCTCATTAACTGCAGATGCTATCACTAGTAACATGTATACATCACAGAATAAAAAAAAAGGAGCCAGCGCAAGAAATGGTTTAATCTCAGAGAAGCTAACTACAGTTGTAGTGGTAAAACAATGCTAAATCATAAACCATTGCATCCATATGGCAAATTCACAGTTCTACTCCTGTGAACCTCCATCTTCAGATGTGCCAAGTACCTCCTTCAGTACGGTGCCGCCATTAACGGACGCACTGTAGATGAAGACGACACTCCCTTGCACGTGGCAGCCAGGAACGGTCTGACGGATCACGTCGAGCTCTACCTGCGCTACGGAGCCGCTGTGGACAAAACCAACGACGAAGGCCTCACTCCCCTGAACGCCGCCTGCGCCCAGCCGCAAGAGTTTCAGGACCTCAAGCGCTACTTCAGCTTGTGCCAGATTCTGATGAAGGCAGGGGCCGACATCCACACTGAGGACCAGGACAAACACACGCCCCTGCACCTGGCGTGCAAGAATGCCAATGCAGACTTGGTTGAGCTGTTGTTAGCTAACGGGGCCAACGTTAACGACATGGACTACGGCGGGGAAGCCCCCATGCACAACATCCTCAAGGTGGTCTGCTACAAGCTTGCCCATGGTCCTGAGAGGGTTGTCCGTGCCCTGCTCAACCACGGCTCCATCCGAGTGTGGCCTGGAGCGCTTCCCAAGGTCGGAACGTTTTTTGTGGTTCGGTTTTGTGCAGAATGAATTGTGTTTCTGCTGTAAACGGTGCTTGTCGGGACTTGAGGTTTTCGATTTCACAACAGAGATCCTTTCCTACCATGATGACGATGTTATGCAAATGTGTATGTAAGTTGCGATCACTAACACTTGTGCAGTAGTAAGTCATAATCACAGTAAAAAATTGTATTTAAAATCGGGGTGTCAAAATTAGTGCGTTCATTTTGAGTTAATTTAAAGTTCCTTTACCGGCTCCAGTACAGGAAAGCCTGTACTGGGGGAACTCCAGTGGCAACACAGCAGATACGTCCATGTCAAAATTGAGCAGTAATAAATTTGACAATAATTCATATATTTATGGAGACTGGGGTCAAATTGTATTTTCCAATTTTAAAAAATACTGAATTTCATAAGCTACTTCATGTTAAAGATTAGATAATTCTTAATATGAAAAGAAAAAAGCACTGAGCTGTCACCAATGTCTTACAAATGCAATTATGCCATCTAGTGGCAGAAAAATGACATCAATACAAATCAATATCACACTCGTTTTTTTACAGTACAGTACATCTTTTTAATTTTAACTCAATTTTGTGAATTATTATGAAATTGCTGTATCAATGACAAAAAAAATGCTGCTATATTTCTATTAGTTTAACACTTTTTCCCACTTTTATGTTCAAAAGAGAATGAAAACTTAGACAAAAATATTTTATTGTACATTAAAAACAGATACAAAATGTGCAATTATAGTTAACTATTGAAGTCATGTGATTAAGTCAATCCCCCAAAAATTCTTGACAATACTATGTTCTATGAAGCCCCACTAGTCTAAATACAGTGTTCTGGTTAATATTGCATTAGTGGAATATGAGTAAAGCAGCAAAATCTAACAGTTTTTATCCATATCAGAAGGCAGACATTTTGCGAAAATGACATCACAGTTGCTCAGGTTTCAGGTAACAACCAATCACAGCTCAGCTTCAGAAAACAGGTGAGCTGTGATTGGTCGTTGCCTGAGCCTTGAGCAACTGTGATGTCATCTTCAGTCGACAGCAAGTGGCAAAATGGCCGCCCCCTGAGATGGGTAAAAACAGCTGGATTTTGCTGCATATTTCACAAATGTAATATTAATCAGAACGTTATGTTTAGACTAGTGACATTATTATCAAGAAATGTTTAAGGTGGACTTTCCCGTTTAAGAAGAACCCCCAGTACTCCTTTTGGTTGAAATTCAGGTAGCAGCAAAGGAGTGTTGTTGTCAGGATCCCATTCTAGTTTTGACAGAAGTTTCGAGTCAATGATTAGCCAATTGCTAATTAGCCATCAATGTGTCTCATTTTCCATCATTAGTGAGCACTGCACTTTCACCACCTTGACTCGGTCTCATTTCCAAGACCCCTCAACTTGCCGATCCTTCGCATTTCCCGACACAACACGGAGCGTTGCTCGCGCCGCAGGAAGCAGACTCACAACTACGAGTGCACCCACGTGCACCAGACGAAACGCCTGCTTTCCTAATTAGGCAAGTGTTAATAGGAGATTAATTAGCACTAATTGCATAATTTCCAGTTAGACCCCCGGAGGGAGCCCCAATCTGTTCATTTCACAAGTGTTTAATTACTTTATTTCTTTTGAATCTATGGCGCTCGCTCACAAACTCCGGATAATGGCTATAGTTTGAATCCTGTTGCGTGTTGTGCTGTTGATTTTCAGGTTCTGAGTCACTGCTGTCAATCTCCGCGCACCATTGAAGTGCTGCTCAACGCCTACAGTCACCTCAAAGTCACTGACACCTGGGTCGAGTCTGTACCCCCCGAGGTCTTCAAGGCAAGTTTACCAGCGGGTGGTAGAAACCACGGCTTTGTACAAAATGCTTAGTAGGGTACTCACATGCTGATTTGTAACATCTTAATGGATTTGTATAATATGTGGCATTTCACACGTGGGAAGAAACGTGTGTGGCGTACTTGAGATGACACCACTTTGTTGCATTACCAAGTCTGACCTGTGAGAGGCAGCATGGTGCCACAGGACATCAAGACTGGAGGAAATTTCAACCATGGTGTTGACCACTCACATAGGCAATTGCAATCGTAAATATTGAACAGATTTAACATGGCCCCAGCTGTTTTTTAATGAGCAAATTGGAGAAGACAAATCACCCTTAACACAGCCCACACCAAAGGATAATTGCTCAGGATAATCTTTACCTCTTTGAGCGCCGTTCACGTGAATTGTCGTCAACGAGGATCCTATCGAGGAGCGCCAACGGCCGAAATTGTCGTCAACTGTGTTTTTTTGTTTTGTTTTGTTTTATGGGAACGGCCCAAGAAAAGTCTTGACCAGGTCTGGTTTGAACATTAAAAGCAGGGAAAGTAAAAGATAAAAAATCAGCAAAAGCCATCAGATGGCATCTTGGGGTCTCATTTGGATGAGATCACCATGAATGAAAACAATGCATTTTCATGAGCATGGCATTCGGAAAGTTGACTGTTACAAGCTGCTTGTGACTGATAAAAGTGTTTGTCATAAGTCTACGACAAAAAGTTAAACACGAGAGAAAAGATGACGGAGATTATTTGACTTTCAAAGTAAAAGTGATGATATAATGTATGCACATTAAGGGTGTCAAAATGAGTGTGTTAATTTTGAGTTAATTTAAAGATCGTTTAACGCCACAAATTATTTTAACGCGTGCTTAATGACCGCCCCTTACTTGGAAAGCCTGTACTGGGGGAATTACAGTCGCAACGCAGCAGACGCGTCCACGGCAAAATGTAGCTGTAATAAATTTAATAATAATGCATACATTTGTGGAGACTTGGGTCAAGTTGTATTTTACAATTTTAAAAATGTGCAGAATTTCACAAGTTACTTCATGTTAAAGATTATAAAGCGCTTAATATGAAAAGAAAAAAGCACTGAGCTGTCACCAATGTCTTACAAATGCAATTATGCCATCTAGTGGCAGAAAAATGACCTCAACACAAAATCAATATCACACTCTTTTTTTACCGTACGGTACATCTTTTTCATTTTAACTTAATTTTATGAATTAATATGAAATTACTGTATCAATGACTAAAAGATGCAGCCATGTTTCTATCAGTTTAACTCCCCCCCATTTTTATGTTAACAAGAGTATGAAAAGTTTAAAAATATATATTTTATTGTACATTTAGAACAGATATAAAATTTGCAATTAATCGTGAGTTAACTATTGAAGTCATGCGATTAATTACAATTAAAAAAATTAATCGGCTGACACCCCTAATGCACATACATACATGCACATACATGCACACACTACTAAATAATACTACTGCTGCTATAAAATAGTGTGGAAATAGTTTGTAAAGTTTGTGAAATGTAAATATGCTACGCTCATGATTATTTATATAGGCTACATAATTTGACCATCAAAAGCACATTTTCATTGTTGTTGGTATTTTATTTATTTATTATAAAAATGGGATAAGGTATAAACAAGCTTTTTTTGTGATGAAAGAAGAGAATCTAATCTTTCATTTGGTAGTTTCTGTGTTTACATTGTCATAAACACAATATTCTGGAAGCCTTGAAGGATCAATGAGAATTATGTATTTATTTATTTGAATGTGTGGCATTGAAAGAGTCAATTGATTTTTATGGAAAGAGACGAAGACCACTCAAATTAGGGCCGGTTACCGGTATAGGGGTACCACGACCTGCCATTTTTATCTGAAATGTTGCCTTTAAAGATCCTTCATCAACACAATGCTGATTGGCTACTTTTTATCTTAATGTACCAAACGTCGCACACTTGCTTTTAAAATACGATTCATTTACAGCAAATAAATAAATAACAACAACTTCTCCTTTTTTTGCCTGTGTGCTCAAGCAGGAGCACCAGGAGTTCTACGAGTCGGTCTTCTCCCTGGCACGGACTCCTCGTTCCCTGCAGCACTTGTCACGCTGCAAACTGAGGGTCTTTCTGGAAGGGAGACTCAACAAGGTGGTCCCAAAACTACACCTGCCCACCTTTATCAAGAACTACTTGCTTCTGGATTACAGAGGTTATGTCCACTAATTAAGCACTTTGAATAAGTCCTGATGAAAAATGTGATGCTGCTAGAAATCAATATCGTATGAGTTTGATTGGTCTTGACTTCAAACTTTATGCATGTTATATTTTGCACCGCGAGAGGGCGCTAGAGACTTGACGTGATGAAGTATTGCAGGTAGCGCTTGTTTCCAACCATCCATCTTCTATTCTGCCCGCTTCTATCTTCTATCTATTTATCTTTACCTTCGTAATTGAGGAGTTTATTTCTAGTTTTTTTTTTTTTACCTGTAAATATTTTCATGTTGATGTGAATGTCCTACTTTGCCACATTATCTCTAATAAACTTAAAATGGAGGAACATACCATTAGATATTTAGCAATCCAGTTAGTTGCCTTTCATTGCCTTCGTTATGTTTTCTTTTACACAATATTTTTTATTATGATTTAGTGCAAAATTGTGTGTATGCCCACTATTTTTTTCCCCACTGGATTAGAACGCTTTTCAAGATCGGCATGCATTTGAGGAAAACACAACGGGTGTATCGTGGAAGAGTTCATTAATTTCAGTAGCTTCGTTCAAAAAGTGAAACTCACAGTTGAAGCATGTTTTCATTCATAAGTGATAAACAGTACATCAACATGAATCAAATAAAACCATATTAGTTAAGGATAGTGAATCATGGAGTTGACTTTTTGACTTGAACTGTACTGAAATAAATGACTTTTTCCATGATATTCTAATTTATTGCGATGCTCCTAAAAATTATGTTTGAACAATATATTTTTAATGAAAGAATGGGAAAAAAGTTTTATTTTAAAGTGAAAAAAATATTTTTCTAAATAGTTTCCATCTTGCTCTCTCCAATGAAATCCGATTTGAATTGGTATGAATAAAATAAATACTTTCAAATATTTATTTTACATATACTTGCAGTTTAAATGCCCACAAAATAATGATGATTTAAAAAAAAAAGTTTTGTAATCACCATTAGCTATATAGTTAGCCAGTTACATTTACTGTTAAAATAAATATGTAATATAAACAATTTGCATGTTTTGGAGACGCCCAATAATATCCTACTGTACCTATTTTATTACGATGCAAGACCAAATGAGGGCAGCCTGAGTTTTGTTCTGCGGTCACGCTGCAATTATGAGCAAGAGGCTGTCCGGGGCCCTCAACTCCTAATCAGGGTGGGCTGTGATATGATGTCGGTGTCGTGCGTGCAATCACACGAGCGTTTGGAGAGCTCGGCCACCCGGGACTCAATGGGGCTAATCATCATCATCGTCGTCATCATCATCATCAGCTCCCGCATGGACCGCCATTTGCAAGCTGGCATGATCTGACGCTGCCTCAACACCAAAGATGTTGTTTTTTTTTATCGTTAGCCCCAGCACAGCAAATAAAAAATATTGCTTATTTGGTCAATTTGAAAGCATACAGATCCCCCTGCTCGAGCCCCCTTCAAATAAATGTGACTTCGGCCATGTTGCAAACCCACGCTGCAGTTGACCTCGCGCATTCACGCCTTTTATCTGAATCTAATTTTCCCAAAGTATCTCTCTCCAGGGAACAATTGTTGCCGCACTTCTTTATCCGGGGCCAAACACATTGTTTGGAGGGGCCCTAAGAGAGTCGGGGGAGGTGGGGAGGGGGACATCTGCCTCTCCTCCGCCCCTCCAGACTTCAACCGAGGAGGGGGGCACAAAAGGCTTGGTTGTTTTGAATCCACGGTAATTGCTAATCATCAATCAAAATTAATAATAGCTGATTGGCTTGGTGTGGTCGACGGTGATAGAAGGGGAAGGACTTGGTTTGGGGGGGGGGGGGGGGGTGCGAGGCGTGCAGAGGGGGTGGGGGTCCCCATTGGGAAACGACCGCCTCTCAGGACGGCCAAAAAGTCAGAGGCTGAATAAGGAAATGAAGCGTAATTTGAGGAAGATGGATGAGCCCCCAGGGACCGGCACCCCCCTCCCCTTTTCACATGATAACCAATGCGCTCGCTCTCGCCCTCCCCTCTCTCTCTCTCTCACATCACAGAGGGAGGAGTTGCCAAAGAGGTATAGAGCCCGGGCAGCGTGTGTTTATGTGCCAAATAAGAGGGGCACAAAGGGGGGAGCACAAGCGGACTGCGCAAAGTTGTCATAGTTCCACTTCCGGGGATGCGGCTCAGGATCTACTTGCGAAAAGTTTGACATTTTGGGGAGAAGAAAATGCAGCGACCAGGAGGGCAAGGGACTGCCTTTTCCATCGATTCCCTCATAGGGACCCCCCAGCCCAGGCCGGGACACCTGCTCTACACGGGCTACCCCATGTTCATGCCCTACAGACCGCTGGTCATCCCGCAGGCCTTGTCGCACTCGCCTCTGTCGTCCGGGATTCCTCCGCTGGCGCCGCTGGCTTCGTTCGCGGGCCGCCTCACCAACACCTTCTGCGCCAGCTTGGGCCAAGGTGTGCCATCCATGGTGGCCCTCACCACCACCATGCCCAACTTCTCGGACCCGCCGGACACTTTTTACCCGCCGCAGGAGCTGCCGGGCCCGCGTCTGAGCGCCGCGGAGCCCGGCGCGAGGAGGCAGGAGAGCCCGCACTCGGACGAGATGCACCGCCGGGAGAAAAGCGCAGACTTGCTCAACTTCTCGGAAACTTTTCAGACGATATCAGGTAAACGTTGAGCTCATTAATTGTGCTCGTATGTTTACATACCCTGCTGAAATAGTTTGATATTATTTTTCCACGTTAATTTATGAGTGATGTCTGAATTCAACGGGGGCCAGCTGCATTTTCGATTATTCCGAAAGTTCAATTTAGGTCCCATTAAAAATAAAACGCGCGTGCCTGATCATTACACAAATTCTACCAGGTTATATAATGTAAGCATAAGACCAACTTTTGATGGTTTAATTGATGAAAAGCTGTGCGTAAAAGCGTATTAATGTGCGTTAAAGTCATTGTGTTGTCAGAATGTAGGGCACGTTGCCGGTCGCGGCAAAATATCCACTTCAATATAAACGTAGCCTATATACGAGCACAACCTTTTGAGCACTTTGGATGATTTCAAGAGATGAAAAGTTGTGCGTAAAAACGTAACACGTGTGTCATGGTGTGCCATGTTAATGACAGTTTTTTGTTTCATAATTGACGACAGATTATTGAAAAGATTTGCACATGTGTATTTTATACACTTTAAAAAATACTGTATACACTTTTTTCAAAAATATCCAATTTTGGTAGGCCTATAGCCTACAAAAAAAAAAAAAAAGACCGACCAGGGACCCAACTTGGTGTTTTATATATATATATAAAAAAAAACCGTATACAAATAAATAAACAAACAAATAAATAATAGTTGTTTTGCAGCCTACTAACAAACCCAAAAAGTTGGGTAAAAGTCGATCCAATTTTTCGAGGAAAATTGTCTTATTTTTGACCCAATATTTTTAAGAGTGTTAAACACATTTTATGAAGCTATATTTTAATTGTTCTACCCCTCCTAAAAATAAAAGAGTCAACTTCCCCCCTCCACATTGCTGCCTGCACTGAACTTTTTCTCGCCCCCACTTTTTCTCTCCAGGCGAGACCAAACTGTACAGTTCCGACGACGAGAAAGCGGACCTGAAGTCCGGCGAGGCCGCGTGCAGCGACCGCGACGACAGCTCGGCGGACAGCGAGAACGAGAGCTTCTCGGACGGCAACACGTGCGGGCCTCTTTCCCAGAAGGGCAAACTGAAACTGGGGCCCCACGACGCGCTGCCTCCCGGCGCCTCCTCGGCGGGCAAGAGCCGCCGGAGACGAACCGCGTTCACCAGCGAGCAGCTGCTCGAACTGGAGAAGGAGTTCCACTGCAAAAAGTACCTTTCGCTCACCGAGCGCTCGCAGATCGCGCATGCGCTCAAGCTGAGCGAGGTCCAGGTGAAGATTTGGTTCCAGAACCGCCGCGCCAAGTGGAAACGCATCAAGGCCGGCAACGTCAACAACCGCTCGGGGGAGCCCGTGAGGAACCCCAAAATTGTGGTGCCCATCCCGGTGCATGTCAACAGGTTCGCGGTAAGGAGCCAGCACCAGCAGATAGAACAAGGGACGCGGCCGTGAACGCTGTGACGTCATCAAAAAAAAAGAGAAAAAAAAAGAGAGAAACACTTCAAGAGACTCCAGCATGAAGCACAAACTGGAGCGAGGACTGGAAATATGCTGTCACTTTTATTTATTAATTTGTAAATATGTACATAGAAAACAAAACAGTACAAATGGGCACTATGAAAAGAATGTGTAAAGATCTTCTTTTTTTTTATATTTATATGTCAGGTCAAAACTTTCTGTTGTTTGCATGTCATTTTCTCATTTAGTGGTGAGTCTGTTTTAACTTTCTTTTCTTTTTTTTGTGGTCATTTTGTACAATTTGCATGTAAGAATTTGTTTTGGAATAACCACATTGGATCAAGAAACGTAAATGACAGGGACACGTGTAAAATCTAGTGAGCTAATAAAGCCATTTATATAATCAAGTCTGATTCTACTTTGAATATTTCATTAGGACACTCATAATTCACATTTTGTGTGTAAAACAAATGAAAAATTGGGCCATAAACGTTAAAAATATATGTTATATATTTTTTTAACTGTTGCAAATAATACAAACATTTCTTGTTTTAGATTTTTTACAAAACGCGACATAAAATACTTGTGCTTCCATTTTGTTTGTTTACACTGTGAATCTAAAATGTCGATAAATTAATTAGTTAATTGATTTAGTGATTACAGCTGCAGTGATTGGTTGGCTTTAAAGAGGTCACGTGGACTGATGGAGCACCTGGGCTCGTTTAACACTAATGTCAACTTCTTCATTCACGATTGTGAAAAAGATTAGAAAAAAAACAACATCTACAATCTGAAACAATTGATGCAGGATGTTACGTAAATAATTATGATTAGATAGCAGAGCAGTATTATTTGTAGCCTATGAAAAAATATGATGCACATAATGTTTTATATTGTACCAATGTTAACTCCTGGTAATGTTAATAATGTAATGTTAACTCTTTGGGGCAAAGTATTTATATTTGTATAATGCTGATTTATGAACTAAACATTGTTTTTCTACATACAACTTAACATGGTGACGAAAAAAGTTATAGAACAATATTTCATTTTTTTTAACATGAACACGACCGTTTCCAACTTACTAAGCTTCTCACAAAAAGTTCCGCTGCACCAAATACAGAACGATGAATATCAAATATAAGGCAACAGCGAAAAGCGCCGCATATCCCAAATCATATCCGACCACATCCAGTGACAGGAAAAGGAAGCGGAGGCTTTTTTGGTGTTTTATGCTAACCTCACATCCTTTTGCTTTCTCTGAACCTTTTCCAGAACAAGCTGGAATCATTTCACGTTTTTCTTCCTGCTCGTGTTACTGCCGCAGCACCTGCTGAAGAACCCTCAAAAATGTATTCGTCCAGACTTTTGGATGTAAACTGAGTGACCCCGCACCGACGTTTGATGTCCGTCCTTCAAAAGTCTTAACACCAGCATGGGGAGGCCCAGTTTTGATGATGACATCACCGGCGCTGATTCATTGGGAATGCTCCCGTTGCCACGGCTATTTTGGATGCCGCGATAACCTCATTATCGTTGTCACCGTTGCTGATCTCAAGTTTGCTCGCCGCTCTTACGTGCGAAGGACGCAGAAATCTATGAGCCTGACAAGCGCTCCTCTATTCAAGCAGCCGCTGCAGCAACAAATTGAAACATTGGCAATCCTTCTTGTGTACAGTGTCAACAAGTTAACCACACTCTAAAAAATAAATAAAGCAAAACCATACTACTACTTTGTTGATTGACTTAACAGAAAGTCACAGGAAGGTGCAAATTTTCACACTGGTGGCAGTAAAAAACAACAACTCTAATAATAATAACTTCAAAAAAAACCCAATCATTACTACTAAAAATAAATAAATAACGCAAATGACCATATCCCAACAATTCAGCAGTGATTTCAATCCCTCAGTCCGCATGTATTACTCCTCCCGCTGTGACTTGGGTTTCTAATTAAGTCCCGCCTTCCTCTGCAGTCTGATTATAAATGCCATTACCAGGCTTTTAAGTCACTGTTAGATTTTCTGGAGAATCTAGATAGACGTGAAGTTTGTGTAAAAAGTCTACACACCCTTGAAGTTTTTGTGACATTAATTAAAAAATAAATTAGACCAATATAATTAATTATTGTGATCTACAACCTGTGCAACTCACTGGAAATCTTTTCGAGAGGGTAAGAACACAACTCAAGAAATGTGGTTGCACAAGTGTGCACACCCTCATAATTGGGAATATGCCGTGTTTAGGTTTAACCAATCACATTCCAACTCATGTTAAATGGGCCACCATTTATGATTTCTAAAGTACTTAAAAAAATTATTATTATTATTTTTACCATGTTTGTTTGGGAGATTGTGGTAGAATTTTGGGTTATAATTTTAACACATATGTTTGGAGCAACACAACACTAGCTGCTGACTCACATTTAACATGAGTTTGAATGTGATTGTGCCACACGTGCAACCACATTATCAAGTTGTTTGCCCCTATTGAAAAGATCATTAAACAAAGGGGTTATAGCACAGTGGTGGGAGAAGTTCTTAAATGATATATCTAGGTCAAAAATTTTAGTGTAGACTTTTTATAGCCACAGAAGGTAGTGGCAAAACTTTTAAATCAGGTGAATGTATCCCTCCAATAAAAGACGATTCAAGGACAGATTTTGTGTATAAAGTGGAACGATTAGTTTCAGTTCAATTGAGTGGGTTTCCGATTAAATTAAATATGGTAAAGCTGAGTTTGAGATATAATGACAACATTAATTTCTTGGCATTTTTATAATAGGAATGAACTTGTCAGTAAGCTACTGTAAATGTAAAAACTTCATTCAAAGATGCATCTGTCCAATACAAGACAATTTCGATACATAACTCGACATTTTAAATTGGAACGATTCGATTCAGTTCGATGTGATGTACTCGCATCTTTTAAATAAAAAAAGATTTTTGTGATTCAAATCTCTTTCTTGTTATAATATCATTTTCAGCATTGGACTTTTTAATCAAAATCCATGACACACTAAAATAAAACCAAACATTTAAAATGTCAATATTTGAGTTTGTCCCGTGCGATTTGATTACCTTTATAATTTGTTTTGGCATTGTTGTCTTATTAAAGGCCATCCATGTATTTAATCATTGATACATATAATACATTAATTAAAATTAGTATTACAAAATAATTTGATGGTGCTTTTGTCAAAGTACCTCACAAAGTAGTAGATTATAATTTAGAGACAATGAAAGTTATATTACAAATTACTTTCATATGAAAGCAACTAGTACAGTAATTAAAAAAAAAAAAAATTACATTTAGGATGTTAACCTGCCTAATATTGATCCTAAAACCTTTATTAACCGTCTATCTGTATAATAAAACGAAAATAAAGTAGGGCTGTCAAAATTAAAGCGTTAACTCTTGGAGTTTAATTTAAATCAATTTAAATATAATCTACAATTAAATTTTTAAAGTGTTACAAAACAGCATTAACTCAGTTATATTTACTTCCTGTCACGGCCTGTAACCTGCAGCCAAACTTAGCCACTAGTGCCAAGATGAACAAACACGGACTACAGTTAGTTTTACTTTCAGTTTTATTTGCTTGACGCTTGGTGGAGAAATTTTAAGTAATTTGCTCACTTTTCGCAGCCAGATTAAAATAGCATATTAGTCTAATATGCTATTTTAATCTTTGGCCAAACATCTTAGAGCAAAATACGGCGCTCAAGATCCCTCCACGGGGCCTCACAAATCAACCCTTATGAAGTTAATTCCAAGATTTTACTCTACTCTACTACTGCTACAAAATTTGTAGAAAAATGTGATTAATTGTAATTAATCATGATTAATTATGGAACATTGATTAATTAGTTACATTTTAATTGCTTGACAACACTAAAATAAAGTAAAACTTTTTAAACTAGTGCTGTCAAAGTCAAAGCGTTGACTAATTAATTAATCACAAAAAATTATCGCATTAATCATGTATTAACACAGATTAATCGCACTATTAATTTTAACCATAGATGATCCTTTAGCTGACAGCGGATGGCTACGTTAAAGGTAGCACAGGTTGTGTTTGAGCAATAAACATAACTAAATGCATTAGTAAGTAAAGTAAGTAAAGCATTTAATGAATGTTTGCGTATGACATTCAGAATATTTGTTATATTTATTCAAGTAATCAACTGATTGGAAAAAGAGGGTGTGCAGTGGATAACATTTTTTTGAAGACGTCCTCATAACATTAAATGTCGAAAAAAATGTCGAAAAAACAACAGGTGCTCTTCAAATTTGGTGGGCAAAAAATGTTGATAAAAAAAGCCTTTATAATTAAGCGATTAATCGTGATTAATCAAAATTCTAAGATGTGATTAATCTGATTTTAAAAAATTAAATCGTTTGACAGCGGAGGTGCCAAATCCAGGTCCAGAAAGTAAAAATCCTGCCTCAGTTTGACTTTAGCCTCAGGTGCTAGTTAGCTAGCTCCCTAGCTAGCTCCCATGGTACTTGTTTACCTGCTAGGGAGCGAGATAAATGAGCGAGATAAACGAGTTCCCTAGCAGGTAAACGAGCACCGTGGGTGCTAGTTAGCTAGCTAGCTCGCTCGCTCCCTAGCAGATAAACAAGCTAGCTAGCTAGCTCCCTAGCAGGTAAATGGGAGCTAGCTAACTAGCACCTGAGGCTAAAGCCAAACTGTGGCAGGATTTTAGACATTCTGGACCTGGATTTGCCACCTATGTTTGACAGCTCTACTTTAAACAAACCTGTTGAAAGACTAAGAATGTCACAATAATACAGTGCTAATTATGCTAATTGCTAAAATAAGTAATTGATATTTAATTGTATTTATCATACCACAATCATCCTGTTTTGGGGTTTTCACTACACTTTTCCACTTTGCAGTTGCTGGGGTAAACGCAAGAGCCAGTTGAGTCGTTAAACCTTCAAACCGATTTTTTGGGGGGGAAAAAAAATCCCACCTGGAGAGCGACGGAAAGGGATCTCCGGCAGGCGCTGCGGGTGCGGCACCCGGCGTCCATACAGTGATGTATGGGCAGATGCATCAAATCGCACAAGATAAACAAGCGATGAGTTTCATCAGGGGCATCATGGCTTTAATTTGGCTGCCTAATGAGTCAGATCCAGCGGCGGAGATAAGAGTTGTCAGAGGCTCGGCTCTAATGAATTTCTTGCCACTTGTAATCAAGGTTGCCTGTCTGAGGTGGTGGGGGGAGGCGATGATTAATGGAACCCTGGAGGATTCCCTCGGCCCTCAGCCTTCATTACAGCTAATGCATTCTCGGGCAAATTAACAGAGAAACGCAGGCAAAAGCCAACGGGTGGGGGTGTGGGGTGAGGGGGGGTAGCAATGGTGGTAGGGCAATGGGAACCGAGCGTTTATGTACAACAAAGCTCCGAGAGGAGGAGGAGGAGGAGGAGGAGGAGGAGGAGGAGGAGGAAGGTGGGATGTGTGGATTAGGGAGTGAGAAGGGGACGTTGTGATCAGACATGATGAAGCTGAAATTGATGAATGGATGTTGAGGTCTGGTGGGGGGGAGGGAGGGGGGGCAGGGACAGGGAGAACATAATTACCAGTTAAAGAGGTTAAAAGGATGTAACAGGAAGCAAATGTCTATGTAATGTAGCATATGCAAATGAAGACAGCTCATTAGCCAAAGCTCTGCTCGGTGCCTCCTTGATGCAACATTGACGTTAGCGTGCACGTGGGTGTTCAAAAGGGGAGCCAAAAGGGGGTGAAATATGGACGGAATGTTGTGCAAATATGCGTTAGTCCCTCGTTCATCCGCCAGCCTCAGAGCCACCTCCGCAATTGTGGAGGTCATTTGTCTGAGAGGAAGGAGGTGGGCGGCGGGCGGAGGGTGACGGGCCCTCCTCGCTGCTTAGCATCCGTGAGCAAACAGCAAAACAAAAAAGCCGGGCCAGATTCCGCACCTCTTGGCTACACACCTCGTATTTTGTTTGCCGTCTGATCATTTCAAAAATTGCACTTGCAGTCTGAAAATTGCTTTAAACTTTCAAACCATGCAAATTGTTTCAGTTGGCAGCTACTTGTAAGTTCCAGCCACAGACCTCAAGGTGGATGATTAGAGCTAATGCTCAACCGATTAACTCATCCAATCCCAAAAACGTATAAATTTGGTTTTCAATACTTTGCTCTTCACTCTCAAATCATATTTGTGTTTTTTTTATGCTAAAACATACAGAAGGCTTTAATGCAACTTCTGGCCTTAAGAGGTCGCTTAAAGCAATGGTAGTTATTACAAAAAAAAGCCAGCAGGGAGCAGCAGAGTATAAGAGATCAACCAGGGCCATGTTGCAAAAAGCTCCTTTTGCCAAGGTTTGCAACAGATTTGTGAATAACGATGAAAATTAGCTATATTCTATTAATAATTGCAATACTTTTTTTCCTGATGAAAGAGGAGACTAATCTTTCTTTTGGTAGGTTCCATGTTTTTATAGCAATAGAATGCAATATTCTGTGGGCCTTGCAAAATCAGTCACAATCCAGTAAAACAGCCAGAAGTGAAGGGGGTTGCTTCAGTGAAAATGTTTGTGAGTATATGAGTTAATAGGCAATATTAGCTCTTTTAAAACCGGCAAAAATGTAGCAATTTAAAAAAAAAACACATAAGACAAAAAAAAAAAAGACATTCAAACATTCCTACCACCCGCAAAAAGGTCTCTATTGTAAAACGTGAATAAGTAAAATAGGACAAACTATTGCAAAACAGTCAGATGTTCCACCTGTAATTTATATTATTTCATTCATTCCTTTATTTAACCAGGTAAGAAACTCATTGAGATTAAAAATCTCTTTTCCAAGAGTGACCTGGCCACAACATATCTTTACTGTTGTAAGAATTAAGGGACCCACCCAAAATATGTTATTCATTATATATAAAGTGTAAAGCTCTGATTCACCACTGTGAACTCAGTGGCAGCATTTTTTTTATAAGGCAATTCTTGGGCTGCTTCCCCTCTATTTTTGTGTTTTTTATCAGGCAGAGAAGCACCGGATAGTATTCATTGCGTTCGCAGGACCTCTTTGTGCTCTCTGTCCCACACGTACGGACAAAAATTGGTAAAAAAAGCTTTTGATTACTTCACAATCAGCCTAGAATCTTCTGCAGAATGACTTAAAGCTCAAAGGACTGGTTTCCTTAAATGTTTTTAAATCTAAATTGAAAGACATGGAAACAGATTCCATACAGTGTCGATGTTTTTAGCTTGGCTGTTTGAATAATTTTATTGATCATTTAAACCAAAATGTTGAATCCAATTTTTTATTTTTTTTTGTCCTACGATGTGTTATTTTGCTGCTGCCTGTCTTGGCCAGGTCTCTCTTGAAAAATTGGTTTTTAATCTCAATGGGACCAACCTGGTGAATAAAGGTTAAATGAAAAAATATATTTTTTAATTCATCGGATGATTAATCGGTTTGCACAATTTTATTCTGCCAAATATTGGAATCAGCTGGTTTTTTTTTTAGGTGGGGCTGCAATACATACAACAACAAAAAAGTACACAAAATGGCCGACAAGCAATACGGTGTAGTGTCATTTAACGTCTGGCATACGAGTTCGTAATATTCATTAATAAAATTAAATACAAAAAATTTCAAAGCAAATGGATTATTAATCAAACGTTTTGTTTGCTCAGTGACTGATAAAAAAAATTGGAAGAAATAAAATGTATTGTTGGTTATAGTTTACTACAAAATCTTGTGAACAGGCTATTTGCTGTCAAAATGGTACAAATCCAAATTATGAACCCATTTACTTAATAACACAAAGTGTAAATAATATTTGATCATCTTGAAACTGAACGACTGACTTGCTGTGGCGACCTCTTGACAGGACAAACCGAGAAGTCGCAACAAATCCAAATCTCCAGTGTGCAATAATCCAAAAGCGCAACCAACCCCCTGTAATTCACTTACAAGGCCCCTTGGAGCATGACCTGGCTCTTTTGTGGCCCCGTGTCATGACAGTGCCGAGGGAGGAAGCGCAAAGCAGGTGATGAGGCGCAAAACAATGGCGGCCGACACCACAGAGGAAGAGGATGAAGATATGGCGAGACGAGATTAGCGGCAAATAAGAAGCGGATTAGCGGGGGCTCGACACGCGGCGACCTTTCACTGTGCTCGCGGTGCTTCGCGCCTGACACTAAGACGGCCTCTTTATCTTAATCCCCTTTCAAACACGGCTGGAGGCCCCAAAAAAAGCAGGAAGTTGATATGTTGCTTGGCTTACCTCAGGATGCTCGCGCCGGACTCGTCTTGAGAACGTCGACAAAAGAGGCTCTGCTCGTCTGAGAGGATAAAGAAGTGATGAAAGACGTGAAATGAATGCTTATAAAATGTATAAAACTTGTTCAATATTTACCTTTTGTGTGTGTGGTCAACGTCGATTTCGATTGAACCATGGACTTGGATGGAGAATTGTGACATGAGCCAATCAGGAAGCTCAAGCTGTTGCCGCACGTAGATGAGCGACTGGTTGGAAAAAAAGACTAAGATGGAGAAACTGCCCCCCCCCAAAAAAAGGCTAACTGGATGAAACATAAATATGGAGTGACCATGTCACAATTGTTCAGACAACTTCTACACATAACACAAGATCATCTTTTAAAATGGCCTAAAGAACCCACAATGCAACTACTACTGGGTTAAAAATAACCCATATTGGGCTATTTTTTAAGACGCATTGGTAGAAAGCCAGATTGACAACGACAGCTAGCCGGCTAGTTTACATACATATATGGATCGTTAAAACAGCTGGGTTGAAAATAACCCAGGGGTTATTTTTTATTTATTTTTTATGCGAGGGTAGACAGATTATAGCTAGATAGAAAACCAGTTGAGCTAGCTAGCTAGTAGCTACTCAAAACAGATGGTTTAAAAATAACCAATATATATATATATATATATATATATATAGATTTTACATTGAACTTTTAAGGGTACAGACAGATAGATAGATACTTAGACAGACAAATAGCTAGCTAGATAAGAGACAGCGAGCTAGCTAACTAGCTAGCTACTTAAAACAGATGGGTTTAAATGAATATTGTGTTTTTCTTTACATTGACGTTTTAAGGGTACACACAGAAAGACGGAGGTCACTGACGGATAAGGATTTTTACCAGACTCAGCAAAGTTAATTAATCATAAAAACACATCATTATTTACTATTATCTACAATTTTACTATTATCTACAATATAGGACATATTGTGGCGGCCGTGGCTCAGGGTGTAGAGACGGTCGTTCAGTAACCAGAAGGTCGGCTGTTCGATCCCTGCTTTCCCCAAGTCATGTGTCGTCGTGTCCTTGGGCAAGGCACTTCACACACATTACTACTCGCACTGGTGTATGGAAGGTGTGAATGTTTGGCGGTGGTCGGAGGGGCCGTATGCGCACACTGGCAGCCACGCTTCCGTCAGCCTGGAGCTGTGGCTACTTAAGTAGCTTACCGCCACTACAGTGTGAGTGCATGAATAATGTATCCATTCCAAAAAAAATCGCTATATAAATCCAATCCATTATTATATACATCTAACCTGGAAAACGTTCTACAATATTCGCACCAGATGATGGATGGTTGCATCGCAGATTCGCACCACATAATATCCATACATCCATGATCTAAAACACTTATGCTCATGAGCTAGATAGCTACACAAAAATATAATAAAAATATCTTTGTTGGACAAAATGAATATGATTTTTTTCAGGTCATACCACATGATGTCCAAAATATGACCACAGCATACCCGTTGCTAAAAGAATACCGGTGCATTTTTTAGATAGTTGTGAGACAGTATAAACCTGATAGCTGCTTCTGTGGGTTCTTGACCGTCTTGTGGATGATACAAATTCCTGTCTTTAAATGTGTTTTCAAAATAAAAGCCCTAAATTGGTCGGACTACATAATTCATAAAATGGGAATCATTGGACAAACTTATCCGTCAATGACCCCTTGACAGACAGCTAACGAGCCACTTAAAACAAAAATTAATCCATATTGAGTTTTTTTCTTTTTTTAAACACATTGGGTTATTTTTAAAAACAGTTTTAAGGGCATAGAACAGGGATGGGGCAAATGGGCATCAATTATACGAGGATTTTTGTTATTTGATCCGTATTTAAAATAATATTTTTTTGTGGTCACTCAGTAGCGCTATAAACAGACAGACAAATGCTGTGAAATAATCCAGAAAAATTGAGCAATCTATTAGGGAGGGGGGGGGGGGGTTGATGACTGACACGGTGGCCATTTTAGTAGCCCCCGCAAATGAACTGTTCAATTAACAACAAACATGACAGACAGACGTGTGGTTTTCCCCACAAGAAGGGAAGGCTACATGGTTTTATTGAATGTTTATTAATGGGTCGACAGTCAGCCAAGCACACAAAACAAGTTACTCTTTAGCTTCTTCGCTGCACCTTTTCAACGTAAAAAGGAAAATACAAACACGAAAAATCAACCCCAAATAAAAATATTTACATACTGCATTATAAATATGTCAAATGTACATCATTTATACACAAGTACCAAAGATGGTCATGTGGTGACCAAATGCTAGTACCATAATAATACAAAAAATAATAACAATGGAGAAACAACAAGAAAAATAGCAACATATAAAAAATATGGCTCGTGGTTCAAGAGGCGTTTTGACCCAAAAGCGGTTATCGTCGTTTCTCGAAAGACTGCAACTAATATGTACAACACTTCATGTTGTGCTAAGGATTTCTCTACTCTTACGTTGGTTGGCATCTACGCTATTTCAAACCAGGCGGCTCCGTCAGGTCAATAAGGCCAGTTTTACAGTACATGGTTACAGTACATCTACAATGCAATCAGTGGCTGGTCAGCTTGATAGTTGAAAAACAAAACAAAACAAAACATATGCTGCATCAACAGGAGTGGCACACTTGGAAAATCGCATTCCTGCTTGCATTCGTATATACAAAGGACCACAATCATTCGGCTAAGTTAGGATTTTTTTTTTTTTGTCATTAGGAGTCTACAACACCAAGAGATTTTTCTGTGATGTGAATGGCTCGCACGTGCTATATATTTCACAGGCATTAGAGTCATAATGGATGGATAACAATGATTTGAAATCTTGAGTCAACCAACGGTCCGCGCAATCGCGATCTTATTTCGACAAAGACGTCGTAATGGCGCAATTGTCGCGCATTGAATCGACATGAATGAATTGTGATTGAAGAGGCTTCACCATTGCGCAACACAGGGAGACCCCCCCACCCCCTCCCCTTCACATGTGGAGGACCACCTACAATCATCTCATTTATCAGGCATTCAATGTATTCTTCATTTGCTATCTTTGACTCCAAATTGCTTTGTCGGCGTCGATGAATAGAAGATCAAAGACGAAACACGTTTTGCGGAGCCATTTGTCCCTTTTTTCAGTTATTTATACGGTCTGGAAGTGGAAGTTTTTCATTAATGTTGCAAAGTTTAATGGAATTGATAATGCCTGTTGGAAGGGCGGGCAATTTAAGCGGAATACGTTGGATTCATGCGATTTGAAAAACAAATTAAAGCTCAGAGGAACTAATAGCTATATTGTGTAATAATTGAATTTGGAAGTTTTTAAAAAGTTTAGAAAAAGAGACAAAAAATATTTGATATGAAAAATAATTTTCTAATTTACATGTAAGGTAAAAAAAAACTACGGGAGAATGGAACCGCTATTGTTAAGTAAACATTTTTGACATGCGCATTTAAATACGTCCGAATGTATGAGTACGTTCAAATGTGACTTGTAGGCTAAATGCTACAAACATAGCATTTTCCCATAATGCCGCAGGGTATTACTTGCGCCGTAAGCATACGCTATGTTTAAAGCTTTTAACTACAAGTATGTTTCAACATATTTGCGAGTACCGTATGTTTGAATGTATTTAAATATGTTGGAACGGATTTGCGACTACGTTGGAACGTACTCAGAAATCAAATATGAAGAAACTTTAAAAGGGGTGGGGAAATATCAATTTCAAAAAAAAAAAAAAAGAAAATCCCCTAATTATTTTTTCGGGGAATTTTTAATAAAAAAAATCCCAAAAAACTCAAATAACACATTTTTGGTTTGACCATGAAGAAACTTGTATGTATATATATATAAAAAAAAAAAAATACAATTTATTTCTGAAAATAGCAAGAAAAAAAAAAGAGGAAAATTTCCAAATATTTTTCCTGATTAAAAGTAAACATGGCGATACGTGCTTTTCATCGCGCATCCAAGATGAGAATTAACAGTAAATTGAACGGAAAGTTAAACGACAGATTACATGTGAGCTTTACCCGACATGCAATTGTGGAAACAAACAAAACCTCAGACGATAATTTAACGTGGCCCTCGCACGACTTTCGGAACCAATAAAACGGTTCCTGGGCGGGTGCCGGTAATCCACTGGCACGTTAAAAAGAAACAAACATGTTTAAAGCTTATCATAATCATCTCAGATCAACAACAAAAAGGATAAAAACAAACTTTACAAAGAGTCCATCCCATCCTGACATGCCTCCGTCGTCCCCATTGTGGTATGCAGCGTCACATAAGACAAGGTGGGGGTGGGGGGTCCTCTACATGATGCTGATGCTGCGGTTGAGCTCACACTGGGCGTTGTTGTTGATGTTGGGGTTGGCGTTGCGGTTGCTGATGTTGGACGGCGCCGACGCGGGCCCGCCGGCGTCGTTGGGGCAGCCGTGCTGGAGCAAGATGTCGGCGCACTCCTGACTGCCGGCTCGCCGGCCGTACGAAAGCGGCGTCTGGCCGCGGGCGTCGCGACTCTTCACGTCCACGCCGTACTGTCACGGGGAAGTACAAGCGACAATTTGAGAGAGCACCCAACAATTCACTTTTGGCCATTCATCGGTTTCTGGAAGTGGTCACGAATTAGAATGTGAATGAGGAGAAAAATTCTTCATTGAGGGCATTTGTAAGTATTCGGTCCATTTTATTCAGGATTTTTTTAGGGGCGGGGGGGTAAAAATATTTAAAATATTAAGATGGAAAGTAAAAAATATTAAAAATGTTTTTGTATTCAATTTGTATTCTGTGCTTTGCCCTGTCCGCGTAGCGATGTAAGTTCAGGCATGCGTAGTCAGTTTCCCAGTAGAAAAGTCCTTTACGCAAATAGGCAAATCGCTACGCAGCGTACGTACGTTCGCACAGTGCATGCGGGAATTCAAAACACACTTAGTGGCAAAGCGGTAAGATGACGCCACTGGAGAATATTAAACTATTTTCACGCCTTTCTTTTGAGGGAAAAACGTCATCTTTTGAAGGATGGGAGACCAACGCCTTAGCTAGCGGATCTTCAGCAAAGTAGGGGGAAAATAATTATTCGTACTTTTTACAAAGAATGGTGCAAAAGGACTTAGTGGATGTACTTTGATTAACTGGCTGTTTCACTTAACATGGTGTTTGGCATTGCTATTGCTAGCTTGATTTTCTGAGGAATTAGGCTGTTTTATATTCACTTTATTAACATTCTTTCCGGGCGGGTTTGAAATTGTCCGTTTTTCGTTGTGCGGCAAACGGGAGGCGGAGTGCACTGCAACGTTTACCGTGGCTGTGACGGTGGACCAGAACTTTAGCTAAGTGGCAAATGTTGAGCTGCCGCACCAGAGGCGATGGGTACGAAGCCCGCTCGAAGTAAAATAAATAAAACGGATTGCGGAGCAAAAAATGTAAGACTTCAAAAGAGAGTAATGTTTTTCTGTTTTATTTTCTACCCATACAGAGGAGGCATACGTTAAAATAGTTTGAATGTATGGCATCTTGTATCTGAGTATAAAGTATCTCAAAGTCGGGCTGAGTGTCCTCTTTTGAAATTAAAATATGGTCACCCTAGGATAAGTTGTACACTCGCCTGCCGACACAAAAGTGTGTAATTGGTGTGTGCGTCTCACTGCACGTCACTGGTCAGACTAAATGGATTGAACAAGAAAA
The DNA here is from genome assembly GCF_051991255.1 of Vanacampus margaritifer. Taxonomy (NCBI): domain Eukaryota; kingdom Metazoa; phylum Chordata; class Actinopteri; order Syngnathiformes; family Syngnathidae; genus Vanacampus; species Vanacampus margaritifer. The sequence goes on from NC_135433.1 coordinate 45,707,410, forward strand.
GAGGATTTTGGATTTTAACCCCTGAGAATTAAGAAAAGGTTCAGCCAAAAATAAAGCTTTTCAACCCCCCCCCCCCCAAAAAAAACATCACCCAAACTTTAAAATGTGTTCCAATTTTTGTTATTGTTAAAATTATTACATTTTTGTAGTCTTAATTTCAAACAGAAAATGTTCACAATTATTTTTTAATAACAACAACAGCAATAATAATAATAATAATAATTATTATTTTGGTATAAGTAGATAACTAGGGAAAACAATAAAATTTTAGTTCGGAATTATCAACAATATAATTTTTTATTTAAAAAAAAATGTAGCTTATCAAAAAAAATGAGATCAAGCAAAACATTTTTATTTTATTTTAATCTCAACCAGGGAACATTATTTTTCACAATTTTTAGAGCTGATTTAGTTAAAAAAAGAAAAAAAAAAGAAGCCAGTTTGACATCTGATAAAAAAGTTCAAAGATTAGTAGCAAATATTAACTTACTCAAAATGTAAATTTGAAAATATTTTTAAATATTCATTTGGAAATTTAGAAGAAAAAAAAATAGGAAAAAAAAAGAACAAAGTAAAAGGTCCGTAAAAAAACATTGTACTCACTAAAAACTCCTAAATAAATGTAAAAACAAAATTACTGACGTTCTGATTTTTTTCTCTATTCTCATTTTATGAATCCATTCTCAATGAGCATATTTCTGATTTGATTTGAATCTAGTTAATCAGTTTAAGAATGCGTGCACAACATGACAGTCATCCTTTTGTTTGCTGTTATTTGTCTACGTAACAGGTTTTCAATCATGAAAGGTTTGCGTTGGTTCCATGACGAAAGCAAAGGTCAGCTATAAAAATGTGGTTCGGAATTGCTTTTATTGGTGTAAAAAATTCTTGTAAGTATAATCCTGTTTTACTGGCGGAACGTCATCATTGCACGAGATTAATAAATCGCATCTGATTTCCTTCCATTTCATGCGCAATCTCAATTTGTCCAGTTGGCAACATCCAGCGATGTAAATAAAGCGCGCGTGACTCACCCAGATGAGCAGCTGCGTGATGACCACGTTGGCCATGGCGCACGAGAGGTGCAGCGCCGTGCGGCCGTCGCCGTCCCCGTACGTCTCGTTGACCTCCTCCTTGGTGCCGTGGGCCAGCAGCACCACCACCAGCCTCAGGTCGTCCTCCACCACCGCCCGCAGCAGCTGCTGGCCCAGGGGCACGTCCGACTGGGGCAGGCCCACCAGGAACAGCTTCTGCTCGTACTTGGCTCGGATCCAGCGCTCCTTCTCCTCCCTGGGGAGCACAAGATGGCGGACGGCGTCAGGCGGGGGTCAAGGCGGTCAAAAATCATCAAGGTCATTTAAAAAAAATATATATATTTTTTTTCTTTCTTCAATAACTGCTAATACTGTTTGTCACCTTAATGAGCTATTCTGGCGGAGTTGCATAAACAAGCAACCTAGTTGATGTTAATTGCCTTCTGTTAACTTGTTTTCTACTTGTGATCTGCATGCTTTGTGTAGATTAACTGGGATCTGTTCTAAAAATAGCTCACCCGTGATGGGACACTGACTTGCTAAGAAGAATTAAAAGAAGAAAAATGTCAACATTTTTTTTTTTTTAAAACTTATCATGGTACACGTTTCTTAACTCATTCACTCGCAGCCATGTTCACTGAAGCAACCCCCTTCGCTCCCGGCTGTTTGACTGGATTTTGACTGATTTTGCAAGGCCCACACAATATTGTGTTCTAGTTCTATAATAACATGGAACCAACCAAAAGAAAGATTAGAGTCTCTTCTTTCATCAGGAAAAAAAAGTAGTATATCTATCTGTTTCCGTTTTGCAGCAATTAGCATTAGAATATTAGCAAATTTTCAATATTCACATTTCTGGTGAAAAAACTCACAAAAATAGCTTGTTGCAACGTGGCCCTGGCTGATCTCTTATACTCTGCTGTCACCTGCTGGCCGTTTTTGTAATAACTAGTATTGCTTTAAGCGTTCTCTTCAGTTCAGAGGCTGCATCAAAGCCTTCTGTATGCTCTAGCATAAAAAAAAAAACAGAAAATCATATAAATACGTATTTGGGAGAAAATTAGTTCATTTACCAAAAATTTCATTGATTGCATTGAATAAAAGAAAGAGCTGTTTATATATATTTACTTAAATAGAGAATTACAAAAAAGTACAAAAATAGCAGTATAAATACAGAATTTCATGGGGTACTAACTATTGAAAATGGGTGTGGGTAAAAATCCGTGATAGAATGAATCCGCAACAAGTGAAGTAGTGAGGGACCACTGAACTGCATTTCTGCTGATTCATTTCATGTTACCCTTAAAATAAATAGTGTACAGTTGGTTTGATTTAAAAAAGAAAAAAAGTGTTGCCTTCACACAAATTGAGCTCTTTTAATTAATTTTCAGATTTTTTTTAATGATACACATTACACCATAATCCCAAAAAAAACATTACTCCACCCACCCAAAAAAAAAAATCGGTAAAAATAGTCAGCCATGATTTCCCTGTTGTATAGTTCGAGAAATACTAAAGGAAAAAAATGGAATGCCTATAGTACATATCTTTATTGTGTTATTTTTTTTATTTAATCGGCGCAAGTAATCGGTGATTATAATTTAATTCTGCCAAATATCACAATCACATTGTCTTAAAAAAAGACAATTAAATAAAATTGCATTTATTTATCTTTAATTATTTGGAGCTTTATAATAGCCACCCAGCTTATATTAGCCGGGTTATTGTTATTTGTTTTTGTTATTTGTTATTGTTATTGTTATATTTGACATTTTCGAAAAAAAACAAACAAAATAAAAAATCTCTCAAATATTACAAAAATGTTTTTCCGCTCTCAGGAGGAGTTTTTTCCAAACATGTCAATATGGAAGTATAATAGTAAGTAAGTATAATATATAGGTAAAAAAAAAAATACCCGTAATAAATGAAATCCGCAAAGTAGTTAGCTTTATGTTTTATATTTATTATAAAGGTTTTAAGGCTCTAAAACCCTCACCATACAGTTTATACATTTTTCTCATTGAGACATTTACATTTGATAAAATGTCTCTTATTTAAACATTCTCTATGTTCAAACCTTCTTAAATTTGATAAAATAGGTACAATTACTGTAAAAAAAAAAACATGCAAAATTGCATAAAAAAAAAATCCGCGAGGCCGTGTTATAGCGAGGGAACACTGTATTTTTTCATCAAACGTGTCCATGTGTTCCCTCCGAATAACCATGAACCACAATCCGATTCCAAAAGCCAAATGTGTTGGTTCGGCTTCCTTGGATTATGCTGGAAGGTGACGTGAAGCAAGTGAGGGGCAGCTTTCTAAAGGTTACACGTTTTCAGCGCTCGCTCGCCTCCGCAGCGGACAATGCCACATTTCTATTTTTTCTCATCAGCACTGTCCCACAAAAGAAGCGGTGTGTCTCTGCGGCACCCCAGGGGAGACCCGGTCCTCCAGTCCCATCGATTTGCGCTGAATGGCCGCAGAGCGACAAGGGTGAGGGGGTTCGGGGGGCTCCTCCTTCAAGTCCATCCTGATGCGAGAGAATAGAACGCCAGAGAAGGCTCCGTCCTCTATCGCCGTCTTTTGCTATCTATCTTGACCGCCCCCACGCTCCTTCTCTAGCCGCGTATACAAACCCGGCGCAGATAAAAAAAATAAAATAAAAAAAAATCGATATCAGTACGTGAATGACTGAGCATGCCCAGTGTGCCACTGACCCCGTGACCTCGTCGGGCGGGGGTGTCTGATAAGGCGAGAGGAGGCCGTTGTTGGGATGTGCGGATGAGTGACAGAAGTTAACGCTTCGGACCCTCGTGGGAGTTGACATTCGCTGCCTTCCATTTCCTTTCACACTCGGGGGGCATTTAGCCGCCGTGCTAATCAAAGACATGGTTGCGCTATCTGACTTTACAGACGTAATGGTAATCCCGTTTGATTGACACGGACAACCGCTTCTTTTAACAATATTGTTAGTCTCACAAAATAATTGGCAGCCATTTCTAACTTAAAACAAAAGTGCCTGCTAAAAATGGTTTCTCCTTTTGTCAGTGTAGATTCTCAGGTATCCGGGTCATGGCAATTTGAAATTGTTGAATTGAGGCAATTGGATTTTCTAAAAAACATTCAAAAATGACTCAGGCAATTATGCTAACGATATGTTCAACACTAGACAAATGATTAACAAACTGCCTCACCTCCAGTTTTGGGGTACGATTGGGGTACGATTCTAATCTGCAGCATTTCTGTATGTTATTTGGGTGTTCTCCCTGGACTTATGTGAGTTTTCTCTCCGAGTACTCTTCCTCCCAGATTCCACAAACAAGTATCTCAGGTTCAGTGAAGACTCTAAATCAGGGGTGGGCACATGTGTTGGGCCGCATCTAATTCTTAAAACACATTGGCCAGGTCATTTGTACAAGAGGTAAAAAAAACAAAAATAATAAATACAATTTAATTGTCTTCATTAAATTATAATGACTATGTGAATATCGGTGTCATCAGTAAACAACAGCAACTTCAAAATATTTGATACCTTACAAATGTCAATGATGGGCAAGAGAAACAGTTTAGGGACCCAACATTGACCCTTGGGGGACACCGCAAACAATATCCAAATATGACGAAGAAGCTCCTTGTCATCTTTACATACATATGAACAAACTTGTCGTGTGCTACAAATGTGGCATTTGATAATTCGATATGTATCTTGATATCTTTTAAAATGGAACGATTCGATTCACCGTACTCTCTTTTTAATCAAAACCGATTCTCCGGTTCAGATCAGTTTTGGTTACACCAATAACAAACGCATTTTAATTAACAAATTTTAGAGGTAAAACAACTAAATTAAAGCAAAAAACAATACAAGACCCTTAAAAATGAAGGAACGATACGGGTCATATGTAGCACCCAGGGTACATTTTTCCCCACCCTGCTCTAAACTGTCCATATGGGTGAATGAACTGTGTGAGCTATAATATTTGGACCTTGTAGCTAAATAAGGTGACCAAATTGGCCCTTTCATGGATAAGCACAACCATCCACTAATAAGAGTAATACAGTACAATGACGCCCAACTTCTGACATGGTAATGGAATTCTAATGATCCCACAAATCCTATTACAGTACTCTATTTTGCTTTTCCTGCTAGTTTCTCAAAAGTTTTACATAAAATCCCCGCTCTTTGTACACAGCCACACACGTCACATAAATTTCCAGGAGCAATTTGGTTTTCATACGAACAAAAGGAATCAAGCAAATAATTCAAATACCAAAAGGAGTTTTTGCAAAGGCAATAAACGCTTCCTAGGATCAACTGATACTGACGCAGTTTATAGGTTGATATTTATTTAAGCTTGAAACGATGGGAAACAAGATAACACAAATATTTTATGCAAAGTTAAAATTGTATTGTTTTTCAGGGGAAAATTCCCATAATTCATAGATAAATGGTTAATTTTTTTTAAAAGTCAATGTTCAAGTGGAATTTCTTGGCTGCTTATTTATTTATTTATTTATTACATTTTTTAAAAACTTCAGCCCCCCCCCCCCCAAATATAACTCATTTCAATTTCCAAGTTCCTTCTTATTTCCTTGTGATTGTTTGTCTCTTATTGATCAAACTAATGGAGAAGGTGTGGTCTGAAGTAGAAATATTTGCAATGTGTAAAGGGACAGTTCTGAGGGGAGGAATAGCGGTACGGGTTAAAAACACAAAGTTGTAAAACCTTTGCTTTTATTGCTCATTTTAACAGCACATCCAGGACAATGCGACTAATTGAATTGTGGCTCATGAAATTAGTCAAATTGGTTTCTTCTTGGATATGTTGAAGACTTTTGCGTTCAAATATTATGAAGAAATCCCTTACCGTGCCTTAGTTCTAACAATGGTAACTTCTCGTTAGCGTTGGGTTCGTTTACATGACAACTGCTCCAAACATGTTTTGAAGGAAAGTGCTTTCACACATATTAAAAACACGTTGTCATAAAGCCTTATTCCATTGGTCGTTACGCACTTAATGTGACCCCTGACCTGATAAAGTGAAGACGACGGACGCATGGATTTAGCTGCACTGAACAGGACATACAAACGAACACATAGTGGAGATACAGGGTTTTTACATATGTTATCATTTTAGCTAGCTGAGGCTGTCGAAAACGTCCATGTGAAGTGGAAGACGAAGCGCCGATTGATGAACTACAAAAAACAAAACCCAGCAACCTCGTAAAGCGGCCTTGGTTGATAAGCACATGGTTGATTTTTGTCACGGCCGCAGGGAAAATGCACAGGAGAATGTGGTCGCCCTCACTAAACCATAAGGCGCTCTTTTCTTCAGAACGGCGCTATTGTGCATCCCACAATAGCGCCCTAATGGCAGGCAATCGCCAACTTTTATGGTGTTAGACCATCAATCCCTCGTCAGTCACTATGCGAGGAGGACAAGCCTGTTAGCAAATCAATTGGCCTTCAAGCAGGAAGGGGCCGTGCCGCCCTCCTCTCTTATTTCCGGGTCCGAGAGAACGTCATTCTTTGGCCAACAAATTAAGTTGAAAAACGCTATATGATTTACAACCCTTTGGATGGGGGCTGAAAATGTAAATCAGCGGGCTCCAAACTTTGAATGAGAGTCTGAATATGTCGGCCTGGCGAATTGGCACAAGTTAAATGAGGCAGAAAGTTAACACTAAGATGCCAAACAAAAAAGGCCGGCGAGAGCCATTAAGAGGACGTCAAGATCTCACACAAAAGCAGCCCGGAGGACACTTTTGTTACAAAGTAAACCCAAGGGAGATGCGGGGGGGAAAAGACGGGCTCACTGCTGAGGCTTAAGTCTAATAAAAACGTTTTGTTTTTGTTTTTTTAAACACCTGAATGAGGTGTGCTATGAGATGGAACACCACGTTTGAAAACATGTTTTTATTGGTTGTTTAGCTTCACTTTCAACATCATGAAAGTACACAACACTTTTAAAACGACACCTTTAACAGGACATTGCCAGACCAACTAAAAAGTCACAATGGTCACAAAGTACACAGACTTGGTTATTGAACTGACAGCGACATTTCAAGTGGAGCAACAAGCTAGCTAAAAGTAGCAACAAGCACCGGCCGGCTAATACTGTGGCTAAACACGTTGCAGAGTCGCTCTTAAGTCGGTAATCATCACCTCCGTAGCGACGAATGAGCTACACTTCTGTTCTGACAAGTATCATCCGCTTCTCACGAAAGAATGTGGAAAGACGGAGAAGCCATGCTAATTGCTAAGCTAAGACTGACATGGCTGGTGTGTTTAACACCGGAATTAGGAGACTGAGTCCATTTTTCACAGGGGTTTGGCTTGAACTGTATTAAAGTGGAGAACATCCAACTTTGAACAACAAAAGAGAAGGCAAATTAACTCATTCACTGCCATTGACGGCTATAGACGTCAAAAATTTATTTGAACTATTTCTATTAGTTTAACTTTTTTTTTCCCTTTTGAAAACTTATTGTACATAAAAAAAATATTGTACATTTAGAACAGATATAAAATTTGTGATTAATCGTGAGTTAATTAGTGAAGTCATGCGATTAATCCCGAAAAAATTTAATCGCCTAAGGCCCCTAATTCTTAATAATCTTTTCTTCTTTTTTTAAATAATCTTTTTTTTTATTAAAGAAAAGATTATATATTAAAAATTAGGGGCATCAGGCAATAATTTTTCAAAATCATAATTAATCGCATGACTTCACTAGTTAACTCACGATTAATCACAAATTTATATTTGTTCTAAATGTACAATAAAAAAAATCTAGGTTTTCATACTTATTTTGAGTGATTTTGCAAGGCCCACAGAATATTGTGTTCTAGTTCTATAATAACATGGAACCAACCAAAAGAAAGATTAGAGTCTCTTCTTTCATCAGGAAAAAAAAGTAGTATATCTATCTGTTTCCGTTTTGCAGCAATTAGCATGAGAATATTAGCAAATTTTCATCAATATTCACATTTCTGGTGAAAAAACTAGCAAAAAGAGCATGTTGCAACGTGGCCCTGGCTGATCTCTTATACTCTGCTGCCAACTGCTGGCCGCTTTTGTAATACCTAGTATTGCTTTAAGCGTTCTCTTCAGTTCAGGCTGCATCAAAGCCTTCTGTATGCTCTAGCATAAAAAAAACAACAGAAAATCATATAAATACGTATTTGGGAGCAAATTAGTTCATTTACCAAAAATTTAATTGATTGCATTGAATAAAAGAAAGAGCTGTTTATATATATTTACTCAAATAGAGAATTACAAAAAAGTACAAAAATAGCAGTATAACTACAGAATTTCATGGGGTACTAACTATTGAAAATGGGTGGGGGTAAAAATCCGTGATAGAATGAATCCGCAACAAGTGAAGTAGTGAGGGACCACTGAACTGCATTTCTGCTGATTCATTTCATGTTACCCTTAAAATAAATAGTGCACAGTTGGTTTGATTTAAAAAACAAAAAAAAGTGTCTTGTTAACAAAAGTGGGAAAAAAATGTTAAACTAATAGAAATAGTTCAAATGAATGTTTGATGTCTATAGCCATCGATGGCAGTGAATGAGTTCATGTGTTTGGGCTCAAGAGAGAAAAGCTACGTTGCGTTTAAAAATCTATGAATACAGTATAGCAAAATATTTATAATATCCGACATATTCATAGTTTGTTTTTATTATGAAATCCAGACCAGTTAAATTAGAATATGTGTATACGTTAGACAGTTTTTGTGGAAACAGAGATACTTGCATGTGTTTAGTTTTCATTGGGTGTCTACAGACGCGTTTAACAGGACCTGTTGTAGAACTCTAGCATGTTAAAAAGTCAAAATGGTCATTAAGTGGACTTGCTTGCTTTTCATGATTTGTTTTCGAAATGTTGTTGCCGTTATGAATCAGTCGGTCTCACATGCTCCAACAATGTTAACCAAGCTCACTGCTGAAATCTAGGAGCAAATAAGTCGAGTTGAAAGCTAGAATGTGAAAGGAAGTGAAATGGTAATCCCTGCTTCTGTCTTTTGTTTGGAATAGAAGAGCAATCCAAACAGCGGTTGGCTTGAGACAGTCGGGAGGGGAAGCGCAGCGCTTTGAAAAGGACACTTCCTCACCGCAGGAGGCAGAAAAATAAAATCAGCAGATTTAGCATGTCAAAGTGGCAGGACGGCACAGGGTGGGAGTCGAAGAAAGGGGCGGGGGCGGCTTCAAGGGAGTGAATTTTCTCAGTATGGGGGGAGATTTAGGAAATTGGACTTGGTGGTTACTTTTATACGCCGATTTCTCCAGCCTTGAGTGCATACTTGTTCCTCGTTTGGCTGTTACTCGGGGGACGGGAGGGAGCGCCGAGTTCCCAATAAAAATGCCAGTGTTGCTTCCAGCTTAAGAACAAGCTGTGTTTACACCAGCCTTCCTGGTAATTGCTGTTTAACTCCAAAGAAGAACTGGGGTAAACATCCAAACACTAATACCTTCCTGGGACTGCTGCGGAAAGGGGATTCCTGGTGTCCCCTTTCGTTGGAACCGCCTACATAAAGGTGGCCTTAACAGTAGAAAGGCTTCTTTTAAAATTCTATTAGAGCTCTCTGTTGAGCAATGGCTCCTGACCCTGATTTAATTAAGTGGCAAATGGCGGAATGATTCTCCTCGACGCGGGCCCACGGAGTCAAGAACACATGACTGGATTCAAATAAAGAGCAACAAACCAGGACAATTAGTCAAGCCTGAAAAGACAATCTGGGATTTATAGGAAGGGAAACTGAGACGCCGCGCCGGACCATCGGAAGAGGACGACGCCCGTCCCCCATGACAACAATCAAAGCTTCCCTTTGGCTCCTCCTCCTCCAGTCCACACGTCCAGATTGACTGCATGCACATCAAAATGGACGCAGTGAAGAGGAGAAAGGTTGAGCGGGACCGAAGCAGCCTGAACAGAGCTCACAGTCGGGCACCTCGTAAGGTTTCCATTCCCATGCGGCCCCAGCCAGGGGAGGGAAGAAGAAGAGCAGCGGCGGCGGCGGCACAAGGACAAGAGAGAGAGTTGGGGGCCAAGAGGGAAGCGACAGGAAGAAAAGAAAAGGCAATGAAAGCCGGGCCCCAAACTATCAAAGGTTGCTAAGGGCCAACAATCCAGTAAACGAAGCAGCCAAAAGTGCTAAATAAGGCTTGCTACAGTATATGCCACCCCTTTTTCCACATAGCGCCACAGTTAGCTTCACTTTCGTAATACCTAGTATTGCTTTAAGCGTTCTCTTTGAGATGAATGAAATCAGCCGTGAGCGTAAACAATACCAAAAGCACTGGTTGACATTTACAATCTAAATGCCAATTTTTGCTGAGGTGAGCAACTTAAATGATGGGAAGGGGCCAAAATATTTGATCAGTGCCACTGGGAGGGCCACACACTTCCTAAACAGATTTCTTACCCCCCACAAAAAAGCTATTTAAGGTATAAATATAAATAAAGAATTATTTGGGTTTGTAAAAAAATCTAATTCATCAAGTGTCACTCAGTGTGTGGTTGTGGGCCACATGGGGCCCATGTGCCGCCAGTTGACCATCCCTGCTCTATGTGCTGCCATGTCAATCTTTTCTTTTATGGCTTTCAAAATTAGTACCGAGCCGTTGTAACTTAAACTATATCAGCTGTGAGCCCATTTCTTCAACCGATCAGATTTCAAATTCATCATTAACTTAAGAATTTTTCCGGTCCCTGATTGGTTGATTTGAGCAGCCAATTCCGACTCACAAATCATGTCTGTAGCAAGCTGCACATCATTTACTCGCAGCCATTTTCACTGAAGCAACACCCGAAGCTCCCGGCTGTTTTACTGGATTTTGACCCACAGAATATTGTGTTCTATTGCTATAAAAACATGGAACCTACCAAAAGAAAGATTAGAGTCTCTTCTTTCAAGAGGAAAAAAAGTAGTAAAAAAGTATTGCAATTAGCAATAGAATATAGCTAAGTTTAATCATTATTCACAAATCTGTTGAAAACCATGGCAAAAAGAGCTTTTTGCAACATGGCCCTGGTTGATCTCTTATACTCTGCTGCCACCCGCTGGCCGTTTTTTTGTAACAACTACCATTGCTTTGAGCGACCTTTTCAGGTCAGAGGCTGGATCAAAGCCTTCTGTATGCTCTAGCATAAAATAAACATATAAATACGTTTTTGGGACCATGGCAATATTTAAAATAGAACGTATTTATACGTTTTTAGGAGCAAATTAGATTAATAGAGCGAATATTCAGAATCTCTGGTGAGTATGATGCATTTTATTTTGAGTCAGTACTGCTCCGGATAAGCATGTGCAACATTTTTGAATTTTTGGCATACTATTGATTAGGGATGTAACCATATTGTGATATCGCGATATTAAAACTGCCACAATATGTCATTGTCGTCATGTCACGATATTAAAAGCAGCACATCTGTTAAAAAGGTCAGGTTGATATCCATCTGTGCTGTTCTGGCACCCTCTGGTGGCTAGTTTATTAGTGTAGTTTAATTTACACAAGGCATGTTTTGGCCCTCTGGGTTTAAAATCCACGCTAATGGTCAGATAAAGGGAAATGTAGCGAGTCAATATGTGGAGGAATCCAATGTGTGCTTGCATTAGCAAGTAAGTGCCTTAATATATACATTATATCTATATATTTTTAATATATAATATTTATGATATTTTTCATTGCTCTAATGTACAAACGCACAATATTGTGTTTTTTTTAGTATGAGCTCTTTTTTTTTTTTTTTTTTTTACAATATTGTGACCTTTTTTTTTTTAGATCACCAACCTCCCCACAATATCGTGATAATTAGCGTAGCGTGACCTTCATATTGTGCTAATATTATTTTGTGATGTTTGGATATCGTTACATCCCTAGTATTGATGTTGTAATGTGATAATGGTGGTTTTAAAAGAGTGGATAAAGTCAGAAAAGTCCCTCCAGGCCCGGGTCCAAAAATGCACACCCTGCCACTGAATAACGTACAGGTGGTCCTGCGTTTACAACAGGCCAGGCATACAAGGTTTCAAGGTTAAAGTTTGCACGGAGACGTAAGAATAAGGCGTCACGGAGCATACACAAGCACAGATAAAAAAATAAAATAAAAGCATTTTTAAGTCATGAAGGCAGAAATGTATACTCAATAGTGTGTCCATGAGGCAACACAGTGCCAAAGTGTCGACAATTTCACAAATGTCATATTCCGTGGGTGGCCAAGATTACGAACTCTGTGGATTCACCAATTTAAAAGGTGTTTTTTCATTAAACATTCATTTGTGTTTCCATGTAAACACTTGAAAGCAAGGACATGTGTCAAATGTTCATTCAGGCACATTAAAATTTTCTGCTCACTGTTCTCAAATTGGACGTTACTGCATCCTAATGTGTCATTTTCAAAATCCACTTTTGGATAAGAGAAGGGAAAACATGAGGAGGCTGCATTTGTGCGCAGTGTTTTAAAACTTTTTTTTTTACAAAATGCCATGGGCAACAAGTGGCCTGGCATATTACACGGTTAATAGTTGTTTTTGCACATCCGTGTGCAATGCGATCGCTTGGAGAAGATTTTTACTGGAAACTTTTCCAAAACAGCAAGGAGAAAGTGCGCGTTTTACGAGACCGTCATCTTATAAATGTCGTTTACAGGTGGAGTAGTCGCCACTTTTCTTGTTTCCCCAGTGAACAGATGTACGGTATCCGCGTGGCCGCCATTCAAAAGGTTGTTTTGTCTTTCCGAGCCGAACCGGACGGGCGAGCATCTGGGTGCCGCCGGCAAGCAGACGGATGTGTTGAATATTGGTGACATTAATGAGCTTGTCACCCTCGGCCATGATGGAGTGGCTGTGTTTTTGTGCCGGCAAGGCTTAACACCCTTAAATGCTCATGCTGTTAACCCCTGCTCAACCCCTGACTCGCGCACAAAGCAGATAGGGGATGACGACATGCCGCTCTTGTGCCCCGACATGCCCAAATCCTCTTTTTGATAACACCCGCACCACATTAGTTACTGTTGCTAAGTGTGTCAAATTTTTTAGGAGGAGGACACGAGGACGGCTGAGAGTCCACTCAATATTTACGTAAAGGTTGGACGCAAGTTGATACAAACACTCCTAAATTATTATCTTCTATACGTATGCATTATTAAACACCAACAAAATTAGCCCATGCTAAATGGTTCGCAACTGTGATTAGCATTAGCGTGCTAGCTATTAAATTTCTGGTAAACAAACACACATTACCATTTAGTTCACACATACATCATTATATCTACATTACACATGTAATAGTGTCTCTACAAGGATAGAGCTAGCTGTTAGCTACCTGAGGTTGTTTTTTTTAAGCTACCTGTGGTCAATAACTCACTTCCTGTTCCTGTCTTCTTCTAGGCACGTTTAGTGCATGACTGCCCTCTACTGGTTAAGGGATGAAAACCCAAAACAGAGTGTCAGGTTTTATTTTGGAATAATTGTTTTTATAGTTGGGGTTATCAGTCGTTTACAATTTTTCATTGTAATTAATGACATAACTTCAATAGTTAACTCACGATTAATGTTTTAAATGTACAATAAAATGTTTTCATACTTTTGTTAACTTAAAAGTGTAAAAAAGGCTGAACTAATAAAAATGTTTGCATCTTTTAGTCATTACATTAATTTCATAATAATTCATAAAATTTAGTTAAAATTAAAAGATGGATTGTACTGTAAAAAACGAGTGTGATATTGATTTGTGTTGAGGTCATTTTTCTGCCACTAGATGGCACAATTGCATTTGTAAAACGTTGGTGCCAGCTCAGTGCATTTTTCTTTTCATATTAAGAGCTATCTAATCTTTAAAATAAGGTAACATGTGAAATTCTGCACATTTTTAAAATTGTAAAATACAACTTGACCCAGTCTCCACAAATATATGCATTATTATTACATTTATTGCTGCTAAATTTTGACGTGGACGTGTTTGCTGCGTTATGACTGGATTTCTCAGTACAGGCTCACCAAGTAAGGGGTGGTCATTAATCGCGGGTAAAAAAAAAAAAAAGAGAAAAAAAAGGAAAAAGAGTGGCATTAAAGGAACTTTAAAATAACTCAAAATTAACACAGTATTTTGACACCCCTAATTATTATAATACTTGATTCTGGCAGAACTTGGAGGGAGAAAGTCTACCTATTTTTTTTTTTTAAAGTCGACTTGGTTGACTTAATTACGTAAAAGGTTTTCTTTTAATCTTAAAATGTCTTACCTTAATCAGAATCGCATGTTGTATTGTAGCCTATAGTACAATCCTGGCGGATTAATGCGATTTTTAAACCCTTGTGGAAATGGAAACTAAATTGCCATCACTACCATTCTCTATTTCTGTACTTTTGGCAAAAATTGCTTCTTCTTCATCTGCTTTACATGAAGACGAAGAAGAAGAAGATGAAGTCAAAGTCACGGCAACTTGTTTTCGGTTTCCCCAAGGATTTCCAAGGCGCATGAATCCAACAGGATTGTCGCTTTGGCTACAATGTGACGCAGGATTCTGGTTAAAGTAAGTTTAAAAAACCCAACATTCCACCCCTTTCTGATAAAAATCAGCAAAGGCCCAATTATCGGATGCTTCTAAAATATTTTTCCTCTCTGATCTATTCATATGACAGTCACGAGGACAATCACAAATGTTGAACCCGTTCAATATTCATCACGTGTGGTCGGCTCCGAAATGGCCTGAGCCGCAGACTCGGCTAATGAGAGACGATTTGACATCTTTAAGGTCGAACAAAAGTTTCCTGTGCCAGTCAACCTGGTGGCATGGGGGTAATTAGTGAGTGTGCTTCTCCCACGCAGGCCTAATTACTGACCTGTGGCTTTGATTTAGACAGAGAGCGACCGAGCGAGTGAGCGAGAAAGAGAGGCAGAACCATTCTTTCAGTCTTCCTAATTAATTACTCTTCCTCCATGAGAGCTCGAGGCCATTCGAAAGCTCTTCCGTGAGTCCTTCTTAAGAGTTGAAAGTGCGGAAGGGGTGCCAGGGTAGAAAGGGTTAAAGTGTTGTTGCAGAGGTGGAGGAAGAGGAGGCACAAGTTTGGAGAGGTTAGCGGCGTGATTCATTTTTATTACCGCGCGGCCGCTGCAGGCGGCAGGAGTGGCAAATTATTTCTGAAACAAAGTGGAGGGCTCTCATCAGAGCTATTACCTGGCCGTGGCCGAGGGCGGCGCGCGGCCCACAGAGGGTGACGGCGAGGGGCCCGCGCCGGTGAGGGATAGCCGTCCGTGTTGGCCCGCGCTCCGGGACATCTCCCCCCCCAAATGAGAACTGCTGTCTCTATTTCTCTGCGTGTGTGTGTGTGTGTGTGCTGTTTTCTATCACAAACTCGGCAAGCAATTAGAGGCGACGTGCAAAACACAACGACTGCCGGGTGCTAATGAAAAGAACAACTCCCTTCCAATATTTGCCGAATGCAGTCACGGCATGAGACGCCCGCAAATGTATTAAAAGAAACAACTAATTGATGGATTACCAGTCGGGATGGCACACCTGACACGTCATTTGTCATCTTGCCAAGATATTTAGGGGCAACTTTGCGGGGAGAGCTTAGAAAAGCACAGCAAGGTGCCTGCTCGGATGAGTTTGGTGTGGAAGAAATGAAGAAACAAGAAGCGATTGTATTTAAACAGCTATTTTTCATATTAAGAGTTAGCAAGTAAAAATTCTCATTTACCACCTCAAACAAATACACTGAGATGCAAAACTGTTACGGAAATTACTGAATGTTCGTAACCCCATAACACGTTGTGATTGTTCCGAATATAAAAATAATAATAAAAATAAAACATCAGAGTGGCCGTCGCTGCTGAGGGGCTTGCTTCCCCTCTGCTCTCCTTGTGCGGGACTTGGGAGGCGGCGTGAGCATGTCTTTGTGGCCGACTGAAGCATATTACCACCATGAAGTGCCGATTGTCAATGTGTTGTGCAATTTACATGAAATCTCGCAGCAATTCGCTGCCTTCTTCATCAATGCGCACGCCGCTAATCACATTTTGGGGATGCCAGCCAGCTTGCGACGTCACTGGCTCAGCGCAGGGCCGTAGCTAGTCATTTGCGGCCCTAACCAATGCCCCGCCCACCATGCTTTTCTTTAATATTGACAAAAGTTGAGTTATATAATTTAGACTATTTTGTCCAGTTTTTGAAATCAGTTACAATTATCTGTCATCTTAAGTTAATAAAAAACTTTTAACTCATTCACTCGTAGCCATTTTCACTGAAGCAACCCCTTTCACTCCCGGCTGTTTTACTGGTTTTTGACTAATTTTGCCAGGCCCACAGAATAATGTGTTCTATTGCTATCAAAATATGGAACCTACCAAAATAAATGTTGCCGTTTTGCAGCGATTAACGTTAGAATATAGCTAAGTTTCATCATTATTCACAAATCTGTTTAAAACTGTGGGTAAATGGGCTTTTTTCAACATGGCCCTGGTTGATTTCTTTTGCTCTGCTGCCACCTGCGGGTCGTTTTTGTAATAACTACTATTTCTTCAACCATTCTCTTCAGTTCAGAGGCTGCATCAAAGCCTTCTGTATGCTCTAGCATAAAAAACGTATAAATTCGTCTTTGGGAGCATGGTAATATTAAAAATAGAACATATTTCTACCTTTTGGGGAGTTAATATTCACAATTTTTATTAACTGAAAAGTGTTAATAAAAAAAAAATCTAATTTCCTGAGCTAGATAAAGTCCTTAAAATCCTTCTTGATGATTATTAACTAACAAGTGACCCATCTAACACACAAACTAAAATTGATGAAAATATTAATCACCATCAAAAGGTGTCTTCATTTTAGTTAGGAGGCTTCCAAACTAACTAGTATAACAAATATTTGTCTTATTCCGAGTTAGCTGGTCTAAACTCATGAATTCACAGACATGAACCTACTATTACGTTGCATGCTAAAATGCTAGCTGCTCAAGTAAAGTTGTGTTTTTGATGCAAGAAATGGTAACGTGTTGGAAATTGTTTCTAGAAAAAAATGTATTCAGTAAAAATATCATTTATACAAATACACCATTATTCTATAGAATTTTCAGTTGGATACTCGAATACTGAAATTTGCCTGACATTTTACTCAGCACCGCCCCGGCTCTTGACTTACATTGACATCTCTGGGCTTGGTGTCATGTGACGTTTGCAAAACCCGAGGGTAGTTGAAGATAGTCGACAACAGAGTGCAGTGGAATATTGTTTAAAATGGTTAAATCATGAATTTTAATGTACTTATTAGAAAAAAAAATTCTGCAAAATATTTTCATTATTTATAGCAATTAATATTTTAATAATGACTATTCTGCACCCAGAGAAATGCATCACTCAACAATTATTGTAATTGTATGGCATGCTCAATTAACACATTTGCTTTCGAAAACGTATAAATATGTTCTATTTTAAATGTTTTACGTTTCCCAAAAGACGTATTTATACGTTTATTTTTATTTTTTTTAAAAATTTATGTTAGAACATACAGAACCCTCTCAACTGCAAAGAACGGTAGTTATTACAAAAACGGACAGCAGGTGGTAGCAGAGTGTAAGAGATCAACCAGGGCCATGTTGCAAACAAGCTGATTTTCAGATTAACAGATTTGTGAATAATGATGAAACTTAGCTATATTCTAATGTTAATTGCTGCAAAACGGAAACAGATAGAAATATACTTTTTTTCCTGATGAAAAAGCAGCCTCTAATCTTTCTTTTGGTAGGTTCCATGTTTTTTATAGCAATAGAACACAATATTCTGTGGGCCTTGCAAAATCAGTCAAAATCCAGTAAAACAGTTGGGAGCAAAGGGGGTTGCTTCAGTGAAAATGTCTGCGAGTGAATGAGTTAGTAAAAAGGTGAACTCTTTACTATTTAAGCATAAAAGTTAGTTATTAATAATAATAATTTGCCTATTTCTGTCTTGCCTCCCGAGACACGCAAGATTTATTAATTCAGTATCGCAATATTGTTGTTATGGCGATACATGACGTACATTACTAAGTTTGGCCATCCCTGCAGTATGCCAGCATGTATGTTAATTGAAATAAACAGTCATCCCATTACCATACCTGCAATCAGTCTGATGTACACCAGTAATCTCTCATTCCGTCTGCCTATGACTGGCGTTCTCCATAAACTGAAGCCATCTTGTGGATGAACGCATTCGCGCTAAATCGTCAAAATAAAATCTAAAGAAGAAAGCGGCAGGGGGTAAAACTAGTGTTGCAGGAGACATTCAATCAGACAGCCGGTTGATACTCGAGTAGTTACTGAGTCGTTTAGATGAGGTGTCACTAATGTTTAGCGGGAGCGCGGCGCCACAAAGCTGCCGCACGTCACCGGCGGGACACAATTAAAAATCATCAAAATGACACGCGGCAAAAAAGAGAAAGAAGTCAGGTGAGGATTTATGGCGTGGAAAAAGAGAAAGAATCCCATTAAGTTACTGATAATTCATCATTCATGATAAAGCAACACCATACCAGTCACAAGAGCTTCTCGCTAACCATGTGATATTTTACAACCGCTCTCAAGATTACTTATGCCACAAACGAGATTTATTGTTTGACAGTGGAAAATAATGGAGATGCCGCTCCGGGATAAGATCGTTTTTTCCCTTCTTTTCTTTTTCTTTTTTTTAAAGACAATGAAGGACCTTCCTTCCCCAGGCGACACACGGGACGAGTGACAGCGGTAGCGAGAGGAATCAACATCAATAATCTTTCATCGGGACGACTGGCGCGAGCAATTTAGAGCAGAAAGCATTCGATAAATAACTGTAGGCCATCATTCAGGGGAGAAGTGGCAAGAGGAAAGAGGCCAGCTTTGCTGCCTTTGCATCTGAAATACCATCAAAAGTACTTTTCTATGGAGGTTTGCCATCATGTTTTTACTCTTACAGAAAAATGAGAATACCGCTATATATACAATAGTATCAGCTACCTTAGAGAAGACATCAGTTTAAAAAGTGTCGGAATGACATGGATTTGACATGTCAAAATAGCTCAAGGATAAAGAATTACTACACACCCCGTTTTTTTTCTGGCTGCAATCAGACAGATTTTCAGGTCCAGCCCTGTCTCATGCAAGTGCGAGAGTCTGCAGATTTGCTCAATTTCTAAGCAGGTTCAAGTTCAAAGCAAACATGGTGAAGCGGAATTTAGCTGTTATGCTGTATGCAAATCAGCCCCTATGTAAATGCTTTGGAATCCAGATGAAAAATCTTTTTTTTTTTTTTTTTTTTTAAGGTCTTCTAAACATTTTTAAGCCAATTTCACAGTACGGTCTTATTATAGTAATTTTAGACTACTTTTATTTTTTTACACTCAGTTGGGTAAAAAATTACACAAATTGGGTCAAAAAGGGACCGACCCCACTTTTTGGGTTATTCAATTTACCCAAAAAGTAAGTAAATTGAATAACCCAAAAAGTGGGGTCAAAAAAAATAACACACAAAACAAGCCATATAAGAGGTCGCTTTGTGGGTTGTTAGTATAATTTGACCCACCTTTTTGGGTTAAATAAAGTTGGGTCGGTCGGTCCATTCTTGACCCAATTTGAGTGATTTTTGACATACAGTGTACTTCTGAATGCCAAGATAATATTTGAATTTTTGGAGGCACCACGATACCGCTACACTCTATTTGATGCATGGATATATAACCAAATACAACTAGAACAATTTTGGTCTCCATTGTGCTGCCACAATTTGGCTAATTGACATTATATCTACCCTCACATATCATGAACTGGAAGCTAGGCTGGGTGAAGATCCAAGGGCACTTTAAAAGGACAGCCAGACGACGCTGTCTGGAATATTTCATCAAAGCCAAAAGAAGACCACACAAATGATCCAATTCTACTTAATTGCTCCAAAAACTATTTAAAAAATGATGAATTATTGACTATGCACTACAAATAATGTATGTCCACATTTTGTGAAAATGTACATTCGACTTACCTTAATTTTATCATTCGCAGCGGTTTTTTTGTGAATAGAATATGTGTGACGTAATATTCGTCATCGTTTATTTGCAATTCCATAGTCAAAATTCACTTTTTTGTTTTATCCATATGCTGAAAAATCAACCTCCTCTAAGTGTAAAAACTTTTTGGAAACTTTGAAATAAAACTTTGAATAAAAATAGGTACTTTTCATCTATGCTAGCAACGTACAGTGAGCGCCACAAGACTTAAATGCTCTTTCATTACCAGAAGGTATAATTAACCAGTGTTGCCTTTTGCAATTTTCCTAAAAAATATATATTTTTTAATGTAAAACATATCCCTTCGCTCAAAAAACGTTTGAGTCAAAATCAAGCTAGATTAAGTCAATCAAAACAATGACTTAAAAAAATAAAATAAAAGTGTTCATTAGGTGTGAATAGTTTTTCTTAAAGACGTGATGCCATGTGAAATGGAAGATGCAGTGTTCACTTTTTCCCCAGTAAGTCCAAAAGCGCCAGCAGGGAAAACGTTCAGACAGTGGCAGCCGTGACAGACAGAGCGATGATCTTGGCCCTGGTGATGGATATGTGACGGGGCCTCTGGGGCCCGAGGGCCCGGCTCTCGGGGTTAGGCTTTAACCATAATGGTGTGCTTAATTACCTGCACAGCCACACAGCAGGCCATTAGTCAGCCCGGGACGCCAGGCCTTACCTGTCAGCGCGAGATAAACAATCCTCTACCTCGCGCGTCTTCAGAGATGAGCTGACGGTGGTCCGGCATTTTTTATTTATTTTTTTAAACATCACAAGATCTCTTCCCCGATTAACACTTACATGTCAAGTGAGGAACTTAATGGATTTGAAGCTAGTCAACACATTTAGCAGGAAGCTGCTAAATGATGTCACACTTGGTATGCTCAGCTTGAATTATGAAGGGGAATTCAAGACATAAATGGATGACGTGGCAACAAGTTTGTTACATCAAGAAAGCTCTGTTTTATATGTGCTTAAAATGTTGAGTTTGGGAGCAAATAAAGACATTAAAAGGTATGGTTTCATCAGCCTGCTAATACTACTGCTACAAATATTTTTATTATTAAATCCTGGGTTTCTATTTTTAACAAAAGGCCAAAATAAATCATTATTATTATTCTTATTGTAATATATATATTTTTTCAGAACAATGCATTTTATTGTATTCATTAGCGAAAAAAAAAAAAATCTAATTTAACATTTTAATATTTGTATTAACATATTATGTACCTGTATTTCATTTTATTTATCAGCAAAATAAACAAAACCTTGAAAACAAAAATGTCAAATAAAACTGTTACTGCATTTCTCTCAATAAATATTTAAGTGTAGTTAATATTTTATAGTAGCATCACTGTTAAATTATGCATCGTTATTTTACCTGAGAAAATACACAAAAACATAAATGCTAACAATACATTTGATATCATTTATTTACTTATGTATGCATTTATTTATTTAAATATTTTTGAACCATGCACTTTTATCTTTATTTCCATATTATTCACTATTTAAAATTATAATACAATAAATATTATAATAATTAAATAAATGTATTGTATTCCATATATTAGAAAACATTAAACATATACTATAAATACAGAAATGGTAATTAGAGCTTTTTTATGAAAGGGATAAAAATATATACATATATTATATGCTATTATTATTGTAAGTATAAGTACTATTAAGACATAAAATAAAGATAATAATAATAATAATAATAGTAGCAGCAGCTGTTTAATTAAATATTCTTATTATTTTTGTTCTTATTGTTCTTATTAATACTAATATGAACCACATACTAAAAAATAACTGATACATCAGCACAATGTAGCCGGCTAAACAACCTCTCAACTCTTTCATAATTATTATTTAAAAAAAAAATTATATTATAAGTCCGAAATTGGTCTTAATGGGAACTTTAACAGTGTTATAAACCCACAAAATGCCAGCATGTTCCAGACACACTTGTGGTCTTTGTCATGCATACTGAATGTGCTGGATTTCAAATCCCATGATTTGAAATTTCACGTCATTGTGGATCTCACCTGCTGCTGTCGCTGCCCGGCCTGCTGTAGCCCTCCAGGGCGCCCTCCCAAATGCTGTTGGCCATGGAGTTGCCGATGGCCGTCATGACCATGCTGAGCTCCACGGGCCAGTCGTCCAGGTCCAAGGAACGCACGCGTGACAGGTGGGTGCCCAGGTTCCTGTGGATGCCCGAGCACTCAATGCACATCAGGGCGCCCAGGTTCAGACTGGCCCAGTCGGGATCTGCACGATGTGAGGGAGAAGATCATGTCACAATGTGACGTACAATGACGCAGAAGAGTAAAAAAAAAAAATCTGACTTCAACATGAGTATTAACACTGCTTTTTCTTTGGCTTTTTGTGACACTTCACCTAAAAGAAGCATCAACAAGAGTCACCATAGGGGCCGACACTGTCAGTTTTTTACGGGTACTTAAAATGAGTTTGAAATGATATTAAACACATTTTAATGGAAAAAATATCTGCCTCAAATAAAAACCAAATATCAAAATTTATAGAAACATGGTCTACGTATATAGAATTTTTTAACCTAATTCTGGTTACTTAATTCTGCCTGTTAGCGAGAGCCACCACATCGTGATAACTTATATTGATGTTTCTGTATTTGGCAATTTATTATTATATTATATTATTAGTATGGGATTTTTTTTTAATAGGTTTTAGGTGAACTGATGAATACACACACGCTCGCACGCACGCATGCACATACACATACTCACCCACATACAAAAAAAAAATATATATATATATATATATAAAATTGTTTTAATAAAAAATAAAAAAGAAGAGCAATGATGACATGTCAAATCGAATGAACAATACTGAGCTCTCCAAAAAGAAGAAGAAAAATAAATAAAAAATAAATATATATATATAAATGAAATGATATTAAACTGTTTCGGAATCACAGTATGTTTGATACTGTATTACCATTTACTATATTATTATAGGTAATTTTTAGGGGTGTCAGGCGATTCAAATTAATCGCATTAATTCAATAGTTAACACATCACAATTTTTATATTTGTTCTAAATGTACAATAAAATGTATAATAGAATGTTTTTAAACTAATAGAAATATGGTTGCGTCTTTAAATCATTGATACATTAATTTCATAATAATTCATCAAATTAAAAAAAGATGTACCGTACTGTAAAAAACGAGTGTGATATTGATTTGTGTTGAGATAATTTTTCTGCCACTAGATGGCATAATTGCATTTGTAAGATGTTGGTGACAGCTCAGTGCGTCTTTCTTTTCATATTAAGAGCTATCTAATCTTTAACATGAAGTAACCTGTAAAATTCTGCACATTTTAAAAATTGTAAAATACAACTTTGCGACTGGAATTCCCCCAGTACAGGCTTTCCAAGTTAGGGGCGGCCATTAATTGCATGTTAACAAAAATTTGTGGCGTTAAAAGAACTTTAAATGAAATCAAAATGAACGCACTCATTTTGACACCCCTAGTAATTATAAATGAAACATTTGCGGCCGGGCTGCGTCCCCATCTCCCGTAAATATTTATTACTGTTTACTTCTGTTTTGTCCCCTGCCCCGGTGTTCATACTTTTATGTGCAGTTTGAGTATTGCATGCATTTTGTGTTCTTTCAACATACAACACAGCCACATAGAATGTGTGTGGCTTGGAAATGAACCACAAAAGTAAGTACAGTCCCAAAAGTATGCTAAATCAAGTCATTTTTAAATAAATTCCTACCAAAAAGTAGCAATGTAATTTTGAAGTCCACCTAACGAAGTGCCAAGCAAGTGTGGTTTATCTTTGATGTGAACCAAATATACTCACTTGCTGCATCGCAGTCCACACAGAAGCTGTTGCCCCTCACGTTGCGTATGGACTGGATGGCCATGGCGTCGCTCTGGCTGCCTAATCGAGACTGCGGCGAAGAGAGAGAGGGAATGAGTTGCAGTCAACTAATCAGCGGCAAGTGCAACGCTTATAAAATCGAGCACGATCAAGCAGGCCGAGAGTAGAAAGGAGACTCCGTCAAAATAAAATATGATAATGAGGCACGCTGACACGAGCCGGCTTCTGTCTGTGAAGCCTGTCACTTGTAATAAGACAACACTGCTGTGCACCTGTCTGACAGCCTCCCACATGTGACAGCATGAGGAGGAGGAGGAGGGCAGGGAGCGATGGAGTTTTGAGAGGCAAAGAATGGAAATAAAGTGACAGACGGTGTAAAGTACCTTATTCTTGATGCTCTCGCATGATTGCAGGCTGGCGAAGATTTGACTCTCGATGGCCTGCACCCACAGCTCGCGCTCCTCGTACGTGGACGCCTCGAAGTTCCACGTTTGTCCGGTCAGCGACACGATGATGAACTCAAAAGAATCCTCTTGTTCTGATTTATAAAAAAAAAAAAAAGACAACAGATTTTTATTCAAAGGTAACAAGAAGTACACGGTTTAAATTTGAAAGAATAAGAACGAAAACAGGAAGTATTTCAAGCCCATCTTCGTTCTTGCTGAATATTACCGCATGTGAAATCCTGCATTTCTACAGAAAACAACGGCTATACGTTCATTTTCTAATGTACATATTTGGGCGTGATTATTGGTGTATATTGTGAGATGATGATTAAGTTTGTTAGTTTGGGGGAAAAAATTGGACTGATTACTCAGGGTTCTTTCAGCTTACGGCAAGTTGATTTCAAGACTTTTAAAATTAAATGAAATTAAAAGTTAAAAATTATTGAAAAATTGATTTTGTAAAAAAAAAGAAGTTTATGTTGGATTTCTAATCCTTTAATTGAACTGACTTTGACATATTATTTGTCCAGTATAGTTTTGTTTTTGTAAACTGAGAAATTGCACAGAAATTTGCTTATGTCCTCAAGTGATGCATTTTGTCGCAAAATGGTCATGGCAATTTTATTAATTTTGACACAAATTTACAATTGAACTTAGTGTGTTTACATTTGAATATTTTTAGTATGATAGTAAATACGGCTTATCTAAGCAAAAAAATGACTTTTTCTGACTTGATATGCAGTCCCATTCAAAATTTCCACGGGAATTTTTCTAGTTTATACTGTAATCTTGTATCTTGTAACATTGTTAGTATTAGTGATAGACCGATATGTTTCTTCAAGGCCGATACCAATTATTAGTAGTCAAGGACGCCGATAACCGAAGAGAAAACATTAGCGTAATAAACAAAACAAAAAAACTTTCTTTTAATTTCACACAAATAAAGAATGGACAGCTTTGTTTAAAAATTATAACAAAAAATGCAGGGAGCTTCCAGGATCATTGATATGTGTTAAGCTAAATTAAAAACTAAGCAAATAAATAGTTCCCTAAAGTTTTCGACTGTAAATAAAAAAATAAAATGAAAAAAATGTGTGAGGAGTTCCCAGTGTAAACATTTTTTTTTTTTTTTATGAAGTAGAAATTTTAATAAATCCATAAATGAAAATTCCATGTTTCTCACTAAGCAAATGCATGTGAGTGTAGCTAATTTGGGGCTTGCGTCAGGGTTCGGAAAAGTTTTCAAAAGATTTTCGCAGACAGTGAAAAATTGTCTGAATATGGTTAAAATGTCTTTGCGACAAGTCAAAACTGTCTATGAACATCTTATGAATCCTGATGAAAACCGTTTATTTGCTACGTTTGCAAGCATTCACCGCTGAGTGAGATACCAGCTTTATCTGCTTTAAATTTGTAAAAAGGCCGATGCCGATATTTGTCAAAATGCCAAATATTGGCACTGATAATCGTCTCGAACGATAATCGGTCTATTCTTAGTTATTATGCAGCTATCTCTAGTTGTTATAGTTCGGCCTCTTTTTGACTTGTTTTGATGTGCAAATTGTCAACACACAAACATTAGCTCTAAAATCAAAAACAGCGAGGGCTTTCTTTTAAATATCCCGCCTTTCAGTCCAAATGAGACAAATGCCCTCGTGTCCCCTAAAACCCGAGTTCTGGACACAACATATGTTGCGACACATGCTGTCGTTTCTCAACAGCGTCCTGTACATTGTGTCGCGCAGCTGCACGCTTCAGCCTGTCGCCAAATGATTTGTAATTACCTAATTATGTCAATGTAAAGAGTGGCCTCGTTTGCATACATAAAGCCAGCTTGGGGAGGCTGGGAGGGTTGGGGTTGAGGGTGGGGGGGGGGGGGGTGAGAATGAACCACAAGGTGCAGGGAAAAAGATTTTGCTATTTGTTTTTGTATACGTAATTGTACATATTATTTGCAATTTGACACACGATACTGTCCTGTTCTTCAGCCTCAAGACCCAAATGCGCAGGTGTTTGGGTGTTATGCCCGTTTAGCTTCAAGTGGGATTGTTTTGATGACATGAACATGTAAGTCTGGCAAAGTTAAGTTTTAATATGCCTCACGAAGCTTTGCCATACATAGACAATATATGACTACCTTGTATTACAGCTTTGAGAAACACGCGTCGACATACTCAGGTGTCTGGTTGTTATGCAAACACAGCTTCAATATGTCTTACATTGCCTCAATTTAATACACATAGACTTCACATAACATTTCTCAAGTGATTATTTCTCCATTCCACTCCAGTTTTCATGACAAATTTGCCATTGCAAGTCAAAGCATATTTATGCGACACGTAGCACGATCCATTCACTTGAAATTAACTCTGTACGACTTGCTAATTGACAGCAATCGCCGCGGTTCGTAATCAATGGCGGTTCCCGGGCGCCGTGACGAGGCTGTTAAATGACAGACGTCTGACGGATGCTCGTAATGTAGCGGCGTGGCAGAAGCAATAATCCAATTAGCTCCACACCGACTTCAATTATCTGATTCCGTTTGTGCAATCGACTACAGGTCGCGAGAATTGATCCGGGCTTCGCGGAGCCTCTTTATTTAGAGGTACAAGAGGGGAGGTATTAATGGTTGGCAGTCACTAGAAAGCACTAGTAGGGAGGTTAGGGGGGTACAAAAATAGCCATCTCTTTCAAAATGCCTGTAAAAAAAGGTACGTTTGCAAATTTGTACAAATTTCAACGACAACATAAAGGATGGAGGACAGTATTGTGCAAAATAATTTTGGAAAAGTTGGGACGGCCATGTGAAGTGTTACTGTTCAGGTCAAGGCAATAATCTGCTTTTGCTGGGTTCCATGGGTGAGGTTTTGTTTCTGTTGCGGTGCTAAAATTTGCTCTGTCGTCTTTGGCCACCTGTCACGTGTGGGTGCCACTTAGGCTACGTTCACACTGCAGGTCTTAATGCTCAATTCTGATTTTTGGGTGAAATCTGATTTTTTTGAGTAAGCGTTCACATTACCTATTAACTCTTTCACTGCCACTGACGTTTAAAGACGTCAAGTAAAAACCTACGCTTCACTGCCAATGACGTCTAAAGACGTCATCCAATGATTTTTTATTTTTTTTTTGAAACGGGTAGAGGAAACCCTTCCGCATGTCTGGTGAAAGTTTCAAGTCTGTCTGTTGTGCCTAATGACTATTTTTGGCCCCTAGAGGGCAGCGATGACTCTCTTTTGAAAAGATCGGGTGGGCGTCAGTAGAGGCGGAGCTAGAGCGTCGAGCAGGAGATGAGAATGGAAGACAAAGGAAAAATGGCGGCCGGTCGCGAGGAGCTCACGCCCGAGACGTTTTTTTTCAAAGACCAAAAGCATCGCTGAAAAAGCACATTGTTGACGACGATGATCATCATCGATGATGAAGATGAGGGTGGTGACTCCGTGGTTGAGAAGCATTGACGCGGCAGTAGAAGACGTTAGATGGAGCTAGATGGAGGAGGGAACGGGCAATGGCGAGCGTTTGCAAGCAGCTCTACACTTACAAGACGAAAGGCATCGACCAACGCTAAAATAGTACATTGATGACGACGGTGATCATCCTCGATGATGATGAAGGTGAATCCGAGCTTGACGGCGAAATTGGAACCGCTGACGCGGCGGCTATGACGGTGTCGTAACGCGGAGCGCAACCGAGCACGCACAGGCGGACGTTCGATCGGACGACGGAGAGTGCCCCGAGTCCAATGCATATTCATCGGAGGAGTGTGTACAGTCTGCTACTTGCTTTTTATTCCCCGGAAAAAAAGGCCGTCAAGAAAGTGTAACGTTTGCACGCAAAACGGACCAATGTGAAAGTGAAAGTAAACTGTTGTGCGAGTCCTGGCGTCTCCTTGCACGCAGGAGAGCGTTACAAAAGGAAAAACTGTATTTGAAACATCCACATAATTGTAAATAGTACCACAGTTGCACACATTTGTAAATAGTTTGCGAAATTGTTTTGTCAAATTGTTACACTGTTGAATGGAAATAAACGTATTTTGCAATCAAAAAACACTTTTTCATTGTTGGTGAAAGCGTTTTACAGAAGTAAAGCACTATTTAGGTGTTTGTGGCATCATTCATGGACAAAAAGAAGTGTACAATTCACTAGAGTGCATGAAATAACATCGTTTCACAAAAAGCTCTTTTTCTCCGTTTTTTGTTTCAAAAGAGAGAATTTCGGTGAAAGTAACCATTTTCTATTGTTGATTACTGAAGAACGGAATAAGGTAGAAACAAACTTTTTTTTCTGATGAAAGCTGAGAGTCCAATCTTTCATTTGGTAGTATGTGTGTTTTCATAGTCCAAACACAACATTTTCTGTGGACCTTGAAAGATCACTCAAAATGCTTAAATCGGCTGGCAGTGGGGACAACCCGTTTCTGAAAACGTCTGGCAGTGAAAGAGTTAATTGCGACCTCAGTCTGTCTTTTGTGTGGACGTAATGCGTCCCCAAAGTGACCGGCATGCGCAGAAGAGGATACAACGTCACTCACAACGCTGTGTTTCCGGAAGTAAATACGTATGGTCCAGCGTGTCAAAGTCACAGACTTTTACAAGTCCCTTGTCGGGGCTCATTTTTTTCCATCTCATATCTACAGAGGTGATGCAGGAGGAGGTAGAAATAATATTTTGTGAAAATGAGGCGAGCCTGTTCGAGCTCCTCATCACACGGAGATATCTCCTTTTTTTTCCTCCCGAACGATGACGTCACGTCATTGCCCCGCGTAATAAATGAGCCGTCTAAAATTGTGGCTAAATTACTAATATCATCACCACAAATATCATCTTTATACTTCATGTTTCAAGTGGGATTAAATTAAAGTCAAATATAAAGAAACAACTTTGCCGATTCACGTACGTCTGCCGAGCCGTGCGGACCTCGCAGATGCGTCAAGCATAAATCAAGATTAATGCCACCGCCCGCGTGGAGCGTATATTTGACTTTTGATGATGTCGAGGTCGGATATATGCGACCTGGCCGTTCAGACTGCGGTCGCATTGCAAAAATTTGGATACGTTTCCAATCTAGGACCACATATGAAAGTGACCCAGGTCGGATGTGAAAAAATCGGAATTGAGCCGTTCAGACGGACATAAGAAAGTCAGATACACGTCGCATTTGGGCAAAAAAAATCCGATCTGGGTCGCATTCGCCTGCAATGTGAATGTAACCAAAGGCTGAAAAATTAAACTGTCTCTACTCTCTACTTGCATAATGCCACCCACCATACATTCTACACTTACCGCAGTCACTTTTCAGTGATGCCATTGTGTATGAATGGCATGATAAAGGAATGGCATTTAAAAAGCAATTTTCAGCATCTGAGGTAGCTTCAAAACCATAACAGAGGTTGTTATTATTTTTCACTTGTATGACGGCTACAAATATTAAACATTGCCTGTTAAGGAAAAATAATAATAATAATAATAATTTAGATGGTCTCTGTTACACCCTGGAACAGATTATTTCTCTGTCCATTATTTATTTATGCACAAAATGCTTCCAAATATGGAAAGAAGAATTGTGTTCAAATTTTCCGTTCCAATGTATTGCTAGTCTCAAATGCTATTTTACTCCTTTTTATATCTTTCAAAGAAAAAACAAAACAAAAACAGAACAAAGCTAATTACTCTGTTGGCTGCCCAGGCAATAAATTGGAGGCATTAAAAGACTTTCATTATGGAGATTAAAAATGCAAAGGATGGCTGACTTCCTAAACTGATGAGCAGAGAAGGGAAAACAAATCGAATTCGCCATGCACACGAATGCACTCTTGCAACTGTAGCCACTAAAGAAGCTCATATTTAAAGCAGGTTACACTCATGCCAACAATGGATCCAAATTGGGTGCGTTAGGAGTGATTTGCCACCCGTGTCACCTGTTTAAAAAAGGGGCTGACGAGGTGATGATCTTAAACCTGTTCAATACTGTATTCCCGATTACAAATTTGTTTCGCTAATCCACGGCTTCCGTGATTCTGAAGTGAAACAAAAAACGATAGCCAATTAAGAAAATATTTCAAGCTGTTGCTAAACACAAAAGAGGACCACAATACCAACACGGTTAAAATGACAAGAAGATTACAAATGCAGTATGGTTATCGGACAAGCTAACAATTAGCTTAGCTTCTTCTCTTTGTTCTTCTTACTGCTCTTTCTTTTTGTTTGCATTTTTTCAGCAGTCAGGATGCCCTGAGGCACCGTGCTGACTCTCACAAGTCACTCTTTGTACTACAACCAACATCTGGATCAGGGGACGAGACTCATGATTGTGGGAGGAGCTTAGGGATTGAACAAATTGATTTTTTGTACTAATCAGAGTCATTTGATTTTTTCAGTACAGTATAGTGCTCCCTGAACTTTTTTGTGCCACCCACCGGTTTCACGTACTGATATATTTCGATGGAACGGCATACAAATAAAAACAAATGATTAAAAATACAACTTAGCATTACGCTGAATGTATTTGAAATCATAGCCAGGCTCCACAAAAATTAAGCATTACTCTGTTTCACCGTTTTTATTTCACTATATATTATTTGAGAATGGATTTGTTTATTTTGCAACGGACCTTGTTTATGGCGCTACCGGTCTCATTTGTGGTATAATGGCACGTACTTGTACAGTACACTTGTCGTAAGAGCTACAATACGATGTCACAAATTGAAAATTGTCATGTTGTGATATGAATAAAGTCCTCATTATTACACAGTTGACGCCCGTGCATTGTTGGACATTACATTTTATTGGATCGGAATTGTTAAAACTGGTGAGGCTAATTGAGATTCTCATCCTTAACCTGCACTGTTTCATACTCTGGGACCTGCGTGATGTCAGTAAAAGTGTGTTGGTCGGATATTTCACTGCTCCACAGAGCGTCAAGCCCTTTTCATACGTGGTCAACTTCATTCATTGTGTATGTGGTGAG
The DNA here is from genome assembly GCF_051991255.1 of Vanacampus margaritifer. Classification (NCBI taxonomy): domain Eukaryota; kingdom Metazoa; phylum Chordata; class Actinopteri; order Syngnathiformes; family Syngnathidae; genus Vanacampus; species Vanacampus margaritifer. The sequence continues at coordinate 45,738,751 of NC_135433.1, forward strand.
GAGCAGGGACCACAGAATGGAGCTGCTGGGCGGCACGGAGCCACAAGAGGTGCCTCAAAATATTCCATTCAAGAACGGCAGTGGTGTGTGACGTCAATTGGATAGGAGTAGGCGGAATGGCTTACAGGTAGTGTTCATTTTGTCAAAGACAACTAAACAAAAATAATTTCGTCAACACACATTTTTCAACAGACTGAAACTAGATTAGACTAGACTGGACTAAAACCCTCATTAAATAATAGCTGGTACGAAATGACAGGGATGTGATTTGACCAAAGTGAAATTATCTGAAAATTTAGCCGGGGGTCTGGGGGCCGCTGGCACCCAGCTAGGTCCAGGGCAGTGCCCTGGTGGGGGGACACGGGGGGCGAAGCCTCCCGAAGCTCATGGGTTTTCCGTGTTTTTAAGTACTTTCAATGCACTCACATGACAAAGAAATAGACAAAACAACAGCATAAATTTTCAATGTATATTGAACTATCCCATATAAAATGGCAGTTTTAGTCAACTCAAAATCAGTCACATTCAAAAACGTTGGACTGTCTTTGCTTTTAAAAACTATCACTGAGAATATCATCATATCTAACTAATGTGATTATTAAGTTAACACATAAATAATGTTGAAGAGTTCAAATTTCATGAATAATTGTATCATGACCAAATGAAAAGTAACTCATATTAGAGCATACCACAAATGTCTTTGTTATAGCAGAAGATGTTATCTGTCGGAGTCACAATGAACTACTAAAAAAATAAAAATAAAAATTATAAATAAGAAGGATAAAAAAAGCGGAATTCCGCGAATTAGCGGAAAAATCACATCCCTGAAATGAGTATGCATTTTCGTCGACTAATAAAGACGAGACAAAAATGTATTTCACTTAATAAAAACTGGACTAAAATCCATGGACGTCTTAGTTCATCAACAAAAACCAGACGAAAATTATATGATTTTGTAAAATCTTGTCTCTGCTAATCTGTCACTGTGACACTGTCATGTGACGCGGTGACACACCCCCTTTCAAATCGGCAGCTAGTGAGTGCAACATGCACAAACACATGGGACAGACCATGGTGAAAGGTTAAAAAAAAAAAAAAAAAAAAAAGTAAATTATAGTTATAATGCAACATTAATCCAACGGCTATAACATCCAACAATAACATTAATCCGACCGCTAACTAATAATGGGTAATTTTGTAGCTCATAACATGGAGCCATTGTAGCCACTTGTTGAAATACTGTAATTATGTGTGAAGTTTCATCAAAAAGATGAGAGAAAATTTTATGTGAAATTGGTTTAAATCTGAAACGTTCAACATTATCTGCTGCCAAAAAATATGCAGGGGTAAAATGATTGTTTTGACTAAAACTAGACTAAAATGTTGACAGTTTTTGTTGACTAAAACTAGATTAATAAAATCACGTTTTGGACTAAAATCATGCTAGATTCATAGTCGACTAAAAATTGATTAAATAAAACCGGGATAAGGTTCACTAACTACAAGCATGATTAAAACTGGACTAAAACTGAGACTAAATTTTAAAATGTCTGATTACAGGTAACGGGATGATCGTCTTCTCATGGTGCAGTCTCAGTCTCAATTTTTACTTCCAAATATGGGCACGCTGCAAACCGGTAATTTCGCATTGTGCTGCGATTCCTTCACGCTGAACGAGCGCAGTGTGAGAAGGGATTTATTGTCTTGCAACACCGGGCAATTGATGGCCAATTTGATTTGTAAGTCCTCTATAAATTGGCCGATTGAAGGATGAGATGCCAAAAAGATGTGTATAGAGGTTAGTCAATGTCAAGCTTCACCTGATTTTTTTTTCCTCGCCATGTTTGTCATCTGTCACATTTTAAAATTAGGTGAAAATGTTAATAACCGGTATGATACAGTACAGTTATTCCCTCACAGTTTGGTAATTGCATTGCAAAGTAATTCTGCTGCATGTAAGTGTTGTTTTTTTTCTTCCTTCTTCATCCCAGACACACTAAATCTTAGCATGAACAATGCGCCCAAAGCTTGTATCGCTGCGAGCTTTACAGGCAACCTGCAATGAGGAGCCTGTGAAGAGGCCATTAGAGCTTGTGTTATTACTGCGTGGTTGCAGGTGGCATCCTGGAACAATCACCTCGTCACATTATGCTGAGCATTAACCTGTTGGCCGTGTTTATCCGCCAGCTCTCCATCAACAAGTTCCTGACAATTGCAAATAAATTGAACGGCAGGAGAGAGCGCGCGACCGAAAGCCAGCCGGTGAGTGATGCGCTAAATATGATTTTCCTTAATTAACACGGTGTAATAAAGAGGGAAGTTAAGAGCGTAATGGCTGCGCGGCGACAAAGAGGGAGCAGCGGAAGAAGATAAACATCGTCCGGCATTTACATGGATCATAAATCTGCTGGGGAATGTCTCACTTACACAACTTGTTCTGGGAAGGAAGGAAGTTTGTATGTTAGCTGGCATATGTTCACAAGAAATGGATAAGATATGGCTCAAATGTCTGCTGGAAGATGTGCAAAAGTTAAGATCATTTCGTGCTACTCACAAGGTGTGACTGTTTGGTGGCGGTCGGAGGGGCTGTAGGCGCACACTGGCAGCCTCGCTTTCCGTCAGGCTGCCTAAGTAGCTTATCAGTGTCAATGTGTGAGTGCATGAATAATGTATCCATTGTGAAGCGAAAAAAAGCGCTATATAAATCTGATGCATTATATATATATATATATATATATATATATATATATATATATATACAGGGCTTAAAGCAAGAAAAAATCCTGAGCCTGAACTTTTTCCGGGAAACGGTGGTGCAGTGTCCAACGTGCTGATTCATTGTTCGACCGACATCAAGCCATTACTTACTATTCGATTCCTCGCCGTGGCTGGACTGGGCATTTGGGAAACTTGAAAATTTGAAATTCCCAATGGCCAGTCCTCCCCAAGTGCCAGGTCATCTCATTCATTATCCATTTAGATTTATTTGGAAGTTGGCCTTCTCTCCGTATCGGCGGTGTTTTGCCAGACGAGTAAAATATTCCCCACGGTTAAACTGTTTACTTCACTGGATTTGTCATTGCGCTAGTGGCTCTTACGCCGGAAATCCGGCACCGTGCCGGAGTACTTTATATATATATATATATATATATATATAAATACAAAAAATGAGATGCAAAGAAGTACAAAAATTAATATATAAACTGAATTAGATATCAATCAATAAATAAAAATGCTATGCTCTCACATTTGTTTATTTCATGCTGCAGAGGCTCTGTCAGGTCGAATTGTTATTCAAATGAGGGGACGGTCCTAAGCGTGTCTCTGCCGTCGCAAGCTGCCTAGAGTGAGCGGTTATATTTATTTTTTGAATCTCGTTTTTTATGTTTGTATCTATTTTTACTTTATATATATATATATATATATATATATATATATATATATATATATATATATATATACACAAATATGTTTGTATTTCCATTTTTATTATTTTTTGTATTTAATTTTTGAATTATATTTTTTAAATCCCTTTTTATTTTCACTTGTATTCATTTAGTCATCTATTTATTTATTTTTAATTTCGGCAGTTTTGGTCCTCCATAAGTGATAGACCATGGAATGTTCTGACTTGCTAAGAAATTCAGGCTACTGTTCCAGTATGGAGGAGATTCTGAAAAATCTCAAAATTTGCCACCAAATATTACCTAAATTCAGTGTAATCTATGGACGAGGCACACAAATAAGAGAGAATTGTGCTCAGAGCATTTCAAGTGCAGGCTCCTTTGTCACGCTGAAAGAAATGAAGACAGTGACAGCACCTGTGGACCAGATTAGCACCTCAGGGCGCCGTTGCGAGTCCAGCTGAGTTCTCTATTGTACGCGAGCCTCTCCGGAGACCGCTGTGACAAAACCTTACAAAGGACTTAGCAACAATCTTTAGCCTTGAGGACCTCGTCTTCTTTCCTTGTTTTTTTTCCCCAAATCCATTTGTGTGAACACTTGGCGGAGACGCCGCTTGGAGGGGGCGAAAGGTGAGCTATTGTTTGGCGCGTCGCATCTCCTCGTGTCGCACGCCGCCGCACGCGTCAGGCAGTCACTTAAAGAAGTGCTCGCCATTCCCCGTGAATTAATGAGCAGTTGGGAAGAACAGGCCAAGGCGGCGCCCATCTGTAAATGTCAGCGGCACTGCTTGCTCATTTTACACATCATTAAAGCCAATATTCCTAACCTGTATCAGAGCAATCAGGAGAAGGCCATTACTGCGACAGGGGCCCCCCGGGGGGGAACCACGACCCAACTCAGACAGAGAGAGAGAGAGAGAGACTGGAGAGCGCTTGCTATCTATCTGACACACACCTCTGCACACCAACACCAGCCAATAGTACAATAAACAAACACATGAAATCAGCGCCGCTACCGCTAATAGCTAGCGCGTTTAACAACAGAGCCCGATGAGAGCGGCGGCCAATTAAACGCGCGTCTGTGGGCAGCCCCAAATGACAATCTTGTTATTTCCTTTCCTCCGTCGGGTGCGTGGTGCGCAGGAAGTCATTACGAGAGCGCGGGCTCCGGGGACAGCTTTGGGAAATGAGAGCGAGTCGGGGAGCGACAAAAAAACAAAGTATTGAGATAAACACCCGCCATTAGCGCAGGCAGTTAAAGCTCCATCTCCTAATCCTCAGCTGGACTCCAGAGGAGGTTAACCCTTGCTATGCTAAGGTGCAGGACATTTGCACACTTGGCTAAATTGATTCTCTCTCGCACGAAAACTTTACACCAGTCGGGTGAAGTGCAGGCTGACTTCAGAACTTCCGCTGTTTTCAACTTGCTAACTACTTATTAACTTTTTAAACCACGTACCTCCTAAACAAACCTGATTCTGGCTAATAAAGGCATCATCAAGCGCCATTCATTTGCAGTCTAGATGTGGCGGGGTAAACATCTACTTTGGAAGAAGTACCTGAGTCTCTAGAAGTTGTTGCACGTCACTTTTTCTCGAAAAATAGATGCTACAGGGGCCGGGAAAGATGATCAAAGTTGTCGTAAAGTCGCTAAGTTTAAGTAAGCAACACCGAGTCGCCAATCGCTTGTTTGCAACTCTCTAGCTCCGCCCATGGTCACCATGGTAAAGAATACTGTGCACATTATCGTTAATTGTGAAAATATATCATACAAAGTTTCCTTTAAGACAAATGAGCACCTCCCTTTAATTGACAACTATATAATTACCTTAGGTCAGACTTGCGATTGTTCACAAATGGACATTAAAGAGTTTATTAGGACTGCTGATCTAATTTGAACTCTGTTGCTGAGCACAATATGACACATTGTCTTACCTCATGTTGTAAACAGGTTCTCTTCAGAAGAACATTCCGGTATAATCGAAGCGTGAGTGCTACACTATGGTTGTGTGTGTTTGTGACTATGTTATTGTTTACATGCAGTCAATAACCCTTTCAGAACCCGAATATTGCCATTCAGGTTTTGGAAGGCCATGTAAACATGCACAAAAAAAACGAACATTTGGTCATATAAACACAATTAGGGTACCTCGTTTGAACGAAACATTGGGTTGTGTTCTGAATGAATGTCCGTGTAGAAACACAAAATATTGGTTCTGGCATCTTCCGGCTCACAAATATGTTTTTTAAAATTACTGTACAAAGTATTTTGATGCAAATATCGACTTTAATGCTGAAATCCGACTTAAGTCGAAATTCGGGTTATATTGCCATCTTAGGAACGGAACTTACTCGTCCGTAACCCGAGGACTCCCTGTTATTTTACAAACTACTTGACCAAAAACAGACATTACGTCATCTTGGGAGCCAAGTTATAAGATTAAGAAAAGAATAGAGAACAGGCTGAATAAGTGTAAGATATGCTAACACAATGAAGGTTCACTACTTGCAGCTTGTAGTCTGTAGAATATGATTTTCTTTTCAGTTGTGTTCCTGCCCTCAGTTTTCATTGTAAGCTAATGTTTACGGTTTAAATATTTAATTGTTAAAGAGTTATCAGTTCGTAAGTCTAGAGTGCCCTCTTGTGGCTGTCTATCAAATTATATACCGCCCCCCCCCCCCCGGTATATTTTTTTCCGTATATAAGTCGCAGGAACAGCCAACTTATGAAAAAAGGTGCGACGTATAGCCCCAAAAATTCGGTATGCGTGTATATAACGATCTGGCGCGCATCCTTTCAGAAATAAACAAACGTAGGTAAACAAACATGGCAACCGTAGCACAGAACCATACTTTGGGAGTGAGGAGGAAATGAACAACTTTACTAGTGTGGTGAGTGACATGAATATAATGTCTTTAATTGACTGAAAATTAGAAAGGTAAAAGTGGAAATGACGTCTATTTGCAAAATAACGTCCATGCGTCACGGTTTATATTGGGATAGGGAAGTAACTGTGCGCTCACGCATGTATGTAAACGGGTTAGCCTGAATGTTTCCGAATCCGGAATTCTGACCTTAACCCGAATATTGATTGCATTTCAACGTAGTGTATGTTCCACCGAGCTGCATAACTTTTTAGTTCGGTTGTTGCCCTTTCTTTTCATAAGTCTTTCTTTCTTTAATTCGTTAATTTCACTTGACATGAATTGTATTACGATTGACTCTGCTTTTTGCATTTGAATTGGTATTACTATGATTATTCTGATCTTACTAAACAAAAACATCTTCCACAATGTTGCTTAACATTCTTCCATTCAAGTGCCAGATTTTTTCAAGTAGGGACACACTAATGATGTTTGCTGACACCGTGCATCCATCAGAGGGAACGCAACTCTTTATCGGCCATCAGTTTTCCAGCAGAGTTTATGGTGGGGTAGCTCATTGAAAGATCTCGTCGGCGGCCGCTGAGAAACGCATTACGGGCTGTCACTTGTCCCGCCGTGCGTCCTGCATCATTCTTTAAGCACATGAGAAGTTCATTACATGGCAGAGCGCAGGATATTAACCAGCGTGTCCAATGTGAGAGGAGTCGCATGGTAAATTAATGCATCGAAATACATAAAAACGGCTTTTTACACAAATGAGTAAAGCCCGTATCCCACTGAGCGGCAAAGGTTTGCAAATGTTTGTGAAGGTAGAATTTTTTTTTAATGGTCACTAACAGTTTTCTTGTCACCAAGAATTTTGAACTTCCTTTTGACAATAAATACTGGTGCAATCATTAAAACTGTTAGCAAACAGCCGAGGAATGTCTTTGTGACCACTTGTGACCTTTAAAGAATTTTAACAGTGTTCAAAACTTTATACAACAAGAAAAACTGTTGGTGAACGCCTGGCAAGCCTCCTTGAAATCAATGTTGGGAACGTTACTTTAATAAAAGTTATTATAGTTTTCATTACTTGCTCAAAAAAGTCAAGTCGAGTCAAGTTTATTTATAAAGCCCTTAATCACACAAAGGGCTCAAAAGGCTTCACATGCCGACAGTTGACAAATATCAACAACATCACGTCAAAAAAGTAACTGAGTTAGTAATTGAATTACTTCATAATAAAAGTAACTCGTTACCAAGCAAAGTAAGTATTTTCACTACTTTTTTTTAATGTCTTATATCAAAAATAATTTGGATTAAAAAATATTATTATTATTATATTTTTATATACATGTAATTCAAATTATGTTCAGGCTACCTGTAAAAGGCAACATTTATTCAAATGTTACCTTTATTATATTTTGCAGAATGACCTCTGAATGACAATTGAGAATGAGGGGGTCAAAAGTTGACCTGGACATCCGTTTTTGGAGGTAGTATAAGCGCCAATTTAAAACTGTATTTAAGGTGGACTATCTTTTTGTGGAAAAGGCTACTGTTGACAGTGACATCACCGCATTGAATATAAAAGCATTGGTGACTAAGTGATGATGATGATCACTCCGGCCTCTGTGGTCAACAGAGTCATACAAATCTTAAAGAGCAGCTGTCAAGAGAGGAGAGTATTTTTTTTCTTCATGTCTAATGATTATAAATGCTAAGCATCATTTAGGAGGCGTCAACGCCATTGTTGTCGTTTTTTCAGCGTATCCATCTTGTTGATTGATCACGCCGCTTGTCTGACATCAGTTTTATGGCCTCTGAGATGCGTCTGAGTGTTTCCACAATGCCATCCAATTAGAGCGCTCCATTCATCATTTGTGCGGTGGGATCATTATTAATTGGGTGAAGAGTCGGGCTGACAATCCCCCGCCGAGACGGGCTGCGGCTTCTGGACGGGGCAGTACGCACCATGGTAACCCAACTTTGAGGATGTAATGGCCGTGCGCCTCCATGCACTTTTATGGGCAACCATTTAGATACATTTGAAATCAACCAGCAACGACCAAACCCCAGCTTGCAGTATTACAATCAAAGTTTTGACCTCATTTTGGCAAGACCAATCATAAACGTATCATCGATTTGTTAATCAATTTGTAAATGTCTTCAGTGTCTCTTATCTTTCCTACCTTCATTTCCTGCGGATAGACCGTCAGGCTTGGTGATGCCCGTGCTCTTTTTTCGTCGGTGTTTCTTGCGGTTGGCGTGTGGTGAGGGCGGCGGATCTAGCTTGGGACTCGTGGCGCTGCCCGCACTGCAACTGGCTGGGTCGCTCATTCCGTTGGCTGGGAAGGGGGGGGGGGGGTAGATAATGTGTCAATTAAGTGTAACACGCCAAAGGCTCAGTTATAATAGTGAGTCGTATAAATGTATTAACTCTTGATTATACATACATCATTGCATTATTACATACAGTCATTATTAACCTTTTGAGTTTGATATCAGAAATCACAGAAAAATTGTGGTAAGAAAGAAAGATATTCAAGCACAGTGGTTTAAAGTACAAATGCGCCGAATGAGGTAGAATTTGGATAACCATATTTTTAACTCGAAAAAACATGCTAAATTCTTCTCTGACAGTTAATGTTATAACATTTGATGTCTGTGGTGTTTACTATTGCTTTTATGTAATCATTGGCTGCTAAATAACTGCTTCTTCTTTTATGGCAATATATACGCTACTTACATTAATGGGTGCTAAACATGATCTGTACAGCATGCCAACAACTAACATGAGCAAAATTATGAGCATGAAAGATGCCATAAATGTAAATGTAAATTTTTGAACATATGTTTTGGACTTAATACTATAGTCACTACTATAAAAAAAGAAGAAGAAGAAGTGTACAGTATAAAGAGAAAAAGCTCGACAGTGACAGGGTTTAAATTGTTACAAAGTCAGAAATAGAGGTAAATACAGTATGTGAGTGTTTCCATCTAGTGGGTACAATCTGCACAAGTGTTAAGCTAAAGCACAGCAACAGTGCAGGCTAACATTAGCATTTCTATTTGTGTATCTCAAAGTGCTGGTTTATGTCAATCATATAATACAAATAAACAAAACATGCCTGGCTGGCAGTACCTTTCAATAGAAATTTACCAAATAGGTTGCTACGTGTTAGCTAATGTCCATTTGATAGGCACAATCTGCACAAGCGCCAAGCTAAAGCACAATATATATGATTCTCAAATGTTTAATCTGGTAGCCCAATGAGTGACAAGTAGAGGTATATGTCAACCATCTGATACATTTACACAAAAAAATAAACTTTTAATGGAAACTTACCACAACAGGTTGCTACTTGATAGCTAATAATGTCCATTTGGTAGGTACAATCTGCACAAGCGCAAGTACGACAACGTGGTGGGCTAACGTTAGCATTTCTATTATCTCAAATGTTCGATCTGGTAATGAGTGGCAAGTGGTGGTTTATGTCAACCATGTGATACATATATACACAATAAAATGACCTTTTAATGGGAACTGTGGGAATGATTCCTTATTCAAGGTTATTGTTCAGCTCAATGTTTAGCAAAAGTGTATAGAACACAAGGTAGACCATGTAGTGGAAAAGGGAGATCATGAACCCTCTCGGAGTGTTTGTTGGACTCCATTGTAAGTGTTTGTAGCTTTTCCAGGGCTAGTAAAACCACGGAAACAAAAAGCACCACCCCAGTAATAAGACATTGTAGCCCTCAAGGTTCAGTAATACGACCTAACAACATGGACTGGGTTCATCATCTGTTGCCAAGGAAACAATTCAAGACTTCCAAGAGTCAATAAAAGCTCAGACAACATATTGAGTCACTTGTTTGCTTCCTAAATTGCTCAATTATTTGAACGAGTTAGCCTGACAAAATGCATGAGAAACGTGTGTAAAAGGCAACAGGAAACGGTTACTTCAGTAACTGTGTTGTTCCTTTCCGCGGAGTGAACGACAGGTACGGACGGGGGCCATCAGTGGACAAATGGACACCTCAGTTAGCCTCCGGCGAAACTATATGACTGTCTGAGAGTGATGGTGGGGGGGTGCAGAGAGGCAGCTTTGTTTCTTGTAAGTGATTTTATAAATGTGATATTAACCTGTGCTACCGTTGGGCAAAGGGATAGAGGGATGGGACAATGGGAGGGGGTTGTCAGCTCGCCATCCGTCTGATTTCCTGACATTTGACATCACTTTCCCTTCTTTTTCCCCCTCCGGATGCCATTATGAAGCTGGGAGAGGAGGTTGGTGAAGTGGAGTGGGCGGGGGGGAGACGGGCCTGAGGGGAGCAGGGAAGAAGGGAGGGCCGGTCGGTAGATGGGCCCCATATTGCTCTCCTCTTACCACCCTGTGTGGCGCTGGCAGCCTCCTCTATTGTCTCCCATCAAAAGCTCATTGTAGTGTGGCAAACTCCATTCATTTCCCTGAGCGCCGTCTCAGCCCCCGGGGGCGGAGTGCAGGAGGACAAGAAGGCTTCGGGATTATTGCTGTTGTCGTTGCCAGTTGCACATGCCGTAATGTGCGGCGCGGCGCCATTAGCCAGTGTACAACATTAGGCCTAATTCAGTCATTACCTTTAGGGAGATGGGGCTGTATTGGAGGAGTGGGATGGGCTCAGCGGGGGATTGAAGATGCTAACGTCGAGGAATGGGAGCGTGATGGCGGTGGTGGGGGAAACTTGGGCTGAGAAGGCCCACGGATTGTTTGGAAGTGGGGAAAGTGTTGGAGACAACACCTGAGACATTTAAGGTGAGGAAATCGGATTTTGGTAACACTGGGCTGCAGTGTTTGTGCAGATGACAGGTCACAGTGGACGGTACTTGACATGGCGCAATAATGTGTTAAAATGGCGTCATCGTATTGAGTTGGTAAAGCTGTAATTCACTGACTGCCCTGATGTAAGGCACTCCGAGTGGCACCTTGATTAACCAATTTGCTCCCCAAAAACTTATATGAATATGTTCTATTTTAAATATTATCATGCTCCCAAAGACGTATTTATACATACATAAATACGTATATTTTTATTTTTTTTAAGCTAGAGCATACAGAAGGCTTTGATGCAGTCCCTGAACTGAAGAGAATGCTTGAAGCAATGGTAGTTGTTACAAAAATAGCCAGCAGGTGGCAGCAGAGTATAAGAGATCAACCAGGGCTATGTTGCAAAAAGCTCTTTGACCCACGTTTTAAACAGATTTGTGAATAATGATGAAACTTAGCTATATTCTAATGCTAATTGCTGCAAAAAGGAAACGGATACAAATTAACTTTTTTTTCCTGATGAAAGAATCTCTTCTTTCATCAAAAACAGTTAATCTTTGTTTTGGTAGGTTCCATGTTTTTATAGCATTAGAACACAATATTGTGTGGGCCTTGCAAAATCGGTCAAAATCCTGTAAAACAGACAGAAGCGAAGGGGGTTGCTTCAGTGAAAATGGCTGGGAGTGAATGAGTTAATCTGAGGGGTATTTTTTTTCTTTCTTCAAAATTTTATAAATTTTTTGAGGGGTTTGTTTTTCTCTTGGGGGGTTTGGGGAGCAACCTCCCGTTTTTCATTGAAAATGTATATTGTAAAAATATGTATAGTATAGCGTTAATCTACATTAAAAAAAAAACATTTGGGTTTACAAAAAATAAATAGAAACTCCATTGCATTTCAATTACCGCAATTTGATGCAGATTTTTGCTATTCGTGGTCCCTATCGCAGCGAATAGTGAGGTTCCACGGTGTAGTTTTCAGTTGTAATATCACCATTCACCACTAGATGGCAGACATGTCCTAGTTGCACTTACACTGGGTCTTATACTGCCCTATAGTACAACGTTAGTAGGCCTAATACATATATATATACAGTATATATATACAGTATATATATATATATATATATATATATATAAATATATATAATTTCAACATGTGTTTTTCTAATACAGTAAATTTAGGCATTCTTTGTAAAATCTTTATTAACCATAGGTAATGTTTAACATTTTCAACTGTCACGCAAGTTTACAGAGACGTTCACCACAGTATGGCAATGTAGTCTGGATTCTTATAGAAGTCTGAATCTGCCATAGTCTATCACTTTGGTACGAAAAGACCTTCCACGCCATAAATATGAAACTGATTCAAAACACTTAGAGTCGTGACTTGCTTGCAACCATGAAATGTTGTATATTGTGACTGCTATAAACCACTGTACCGGACAAATACGCCGCATTAAATGCATCTGTTGGAACGCTAACAAAATAAGTAAATAAATAAATAACACAAAATATAGCATTGTTTATCACGTTGGTGTCTGCTCCATTCTCCTTGCCAGTGTTGTCATTTTGTATTTGCGTTTCTGACTGTTTGTCCTGTTTAATAAATGATTGAAAAAACATCGGCGACTGTTGCTATTCTTTTTCTTTTCACTCGAGTGTTAGTGTACATTTGTGCTTGAACATTTACATATCCTTGGGTTATGTAAACTTATGAGCACAACTGTAAAGATACAAAATCTAAACGTGGTTTTATGACAATAATGCTATGAATCGTCACCAAAATTCATACGCACATCTCTACTCATGTCAAAGTCAACCTCTGAAAATATCTAAACGATTGCCACAGTATTTTGGATTTCATAGCCTTTTTTCTCACCATATAGTGCGCACATAAGTTTACATAAACTTTCAAGCACAACTGTATATAAAGCTCGCTCGTAATGGACAAAAAAACAAACAAATCGATCAAGTGATTGGGGCCTTCTTACGAGATATAGCATAGAAAAAAACGCATCCCCTTTGGACGTCTCCAACACTTCTCATCGAAACGAACCAATTAAAAATCAAATCTTGATAGGTTATCACAACGTTTCAGCCTGAGAAGCGATTAAAAAAGGGGACGTTGCATCACATTAATAAACATAGCTGCGCTGCTGGTGTCGTCTTGAATGGCAGCACGCAGCCACACATGTAGCACATCCTGGTCCAGGCGTCTGTTTCAATTTCCCTGCTCTCCTACAACAGCCCCCCTGAGACGAGTCATTAGCTGGCTCAGACAGCTGGGGGCACGGGGGTCCTCCGTATGCCCCCCCCCCCCACCAACAACCTCCCACCCTCGGCTTCCTCCTCCCTCTCGATGCTAACGTCTGTCCTGCCAGCTCCGCGCCGTATGGCGGGGCTGCGAGACGGGAGCTGCGACCCGCCTCCGACGTGACAGCCAGCATTTGTTTAATGTCGCTTGAGGTTAAAGGGGAGGGCGACGCCTCGAGGGGGGTGCTCTTACAGAGAGGCATGAACACCTCTAATTATCAATTTCTGCCCCTAATGTTGTGGAAAATGACCCCTGGGTCTGCTCATCCACTACCTGAAACAAAGATGGAGATATGCCCCTCCCTCTAACTCAAAGTTGGGCAACCGATCGCCCTGAGCCGTATACGGCCCGTGACAGCATTTGATTCCGCCTGGAAAGTGATTGTGCTTTTGCTCGAGCACAGTTTGCAAAGATAGTTAACAGTTAAAGATGTGTGAGTTCTTGGTTTACAACAGTTTATTCCGTTCTATAATATTAAAATCAATGTGTATACCCAAAAAATTCTTGACAGTAATATGTTCTCTGCAGCCCCACTAGTCTAAATAAGGTATTCTGGTTAATATTGCGTTAGTGGGATATGAGTTAAGCAGTAAAATCCAGCAGTTATTATCCATATCAGAAGGCGGCCATTTTGCCACTTGCTGTCAATCAATCAATCAATCAATATTTATATAGCACCTTTTACACACTAAAATGTAACTTGAGGTGCTAAACAATTAAAACATCCCTAATACTATTGTATTAGGGATGTTTTAAAAGAAAAAACACTCATCCTGCCAACACCCCCAAAACACACAAAAAGCATGGCAGGGCACAGAGAAACCATGTGAGGAAAGGCACCCAGGAAACACTGGAGCTAAAAACTAAAAGAACAAAAAAATAAAAACAGTTAAAGGCTAAAAGAAAACAGAATTAAAGGCAAAAACAAAGCTAAAAGACAATATGATAAGAGAAACTGGGAACTAAGAAAATAAATGAAAGGGGTTAAAAATATCATTTAAATATCATCTTCAGTTGACAGCAAGTGACAAAATGGCCGCCCCCTGAGATAGATTAAACGGCTGGATTTTTGCTGCATAACTCATATTCCACAAATGTAATATTAATTAGAATGTCATGTTTAGACCAGTGAGGTCACATATAATATATTATTGTCAAGAAATGTTTAACTCATTCAGTCATTTTCACTGAAGCAACCGCCTTCGCTCCTGGCTGTTTTACTAGATTTTGACTGATTGCGCAAGGCCCACAGAATATTGTGTTCTATTGCTATAAAAACATGCAACCTCCCAAAAGAAAGATTAGTCTCTTCTTTCTTCAGAAAAAAATTATATTTGTATCGGTTTCCGTTTTGCAGCAATTAGCATTCGAATATAGCTAAGTTTCATCATTATTCACAAATCTGTTTAGTAGGACTGTGAATAAATTTGCTTTTTTTCCCCAACATGGCCCTGGTCGATCTCTTATACTCTGCTGCCACCCGCTGGCCGTTTTTGTAATAACTAACATTCTTCAAGTGTCTCTTTAGTTCAGAGGCTGCATCAAACCATGGTAATATTTAAAGTAGAACGTATTTATACGTTTTGGGGAGCCAATGAGTTAATAACTCATATTCCACAAACGTAATATTAATCAGAATGTCAACGTTAAAAAGACTAGTGAGGTCACATATAACATATTATGGGCAAGAAATGTTTAACTTTGACTTCCCCTTCAAGGAGCAATGGCAAGCAACAATATACATTTCTCCCCTTCTGACTTCTCAACAACTGCAGGATCACATTGCAAATACGTAACCGGAGAAGTAATTTCATTGTTATTCAAAAGGCTGCGTGCGACGAACGCTGTGATTCCGCCGGGCCCCTTGACACGGCAGCCCTGCCTGTCCTCAATCAAACGGCTGCAATTAATGGCAAAAATTAGAAACAATCACCGCCTCCCCCTTATTATCCTCAATTAGAGTGTGCTAATCAAGGCCTGATCGCGCTCCGCTGCTCTCTCCAAACTAAATGTCAAACTTCATTACGGCCCGCCGTCGAAATCAAACCCCCCGAACATGCCATCACCTTCACATCGGGAGGCCCGTCGTGGAAAACACGCGGAGAAAAAAAAAAGGCTGTGCATCAATTTTGGAACTTAATACTTGTGCATGGTATAAGGTACAACTGTGCGGGAGGCACTCGATGGATGAATAGATTCAAAATTAATTTCAGTATTTTAGATTAAAAAACAACAACTATATTTTAGTTTAAAAACACAATATAAGAGTTGAGTAGAGACTTTTTTTTTTTTTTTTTAAGTGGTATCGACCACTCCTAAAGATTAAATAACAATCCCTTTATTAGCCACACAGCGGGGAAATTTTGCATTATAACAAGTATGATTAAGAAAAAGATGATTGTATTGCAAAGGGAAATTTGTGCCAATTACTCTTTGTAATTTCTCTAATGTATGTATTTTAATGGCTAATCTCACGTCTACAGGCCATTACATATCCAGTTAACATCTTGACGAAAAAAAAAACAAAACAGAAACATAAAGCAATATTATTTCATCATTTGAAAAAAACACTTTTAAATAATGGGGATGGTATATTGGCTCGTAACAAGCAGCATAGCGTGTCGGTGACTGCAATGATAATCCCTGATCGATTATCCCTGACCAATCACATCTCACCTTGTTTTCTGAAGCTACTACGTGATAGGTTGTTATCGGAGCCCCGAGCAACTGTCATGTCTCTTCAGTCGACAGCAAGTGACAAAATGGCCGCCCCCTAAGATGGATAAAATACGGGTGGATTTTGCTGCTTAACTTGTGTTTCACAACTAGTGGGGGATATACAACATATTATTGTAAGGACATTTTTGGGGTTGACTTCCCCTTGAAGAGCACTTTTTTTTTTTTGTTACCTTAAAAAACAAACAATATAACTTTCTTCTCATTTTAAACTGGAGCCTAAGGAATACTTGAAATAGATTATTGTTTTTCGTCGTAAACTCGTTTTTAGACAATAGTTAAATTAACTCTTTCACTGCCATTGACGTTTATAGACGTCAAGTAAAAACCTACGGAGCACTGCCAATGACGTCTAAAGACGTCATCCAATTTTTTTATATATTTTTTTGAAACGGGTGCGGGCAAGGCTTCCGGAGCTGTGGTGAAAGTTTCCAGCCGGTCTGTTGTGCCTAATGACTATTTTTGGCCCCTAGAGGGCAGCGATGACTCTCTTTTGACAAGATCGGGTGGGAGTCAGTAGAGGCGGAGCTAGAGCGTCGAGCAGGAGATGAGAATGGAAGACAAAGGAAAAATGGCGGCCGGTCGCGAGGAGCTCACGCCCGAGCCGTTTTTTTCAAAGACCAAAAGCATCGCTGAAAGAGCACATTGTTGACGACGACGATGATCATCATCGATGATGAAGATGAGGGTGGTGACTCCGTGGTTGGGAAGCATTGACGCGGCAGTAGAAGACATTAGATGGAGCTAGATGGAGGAGGGAACGGGCAATGGCGAGCGTTTGCAAGCAGCTCTACACTTACAAGACGAAAGGCATCGACCAACGCTAAAATAGTACATTGTACATACGATGATCATCATCGATGATGATGAAGGTGAATCCAAGCTTGACGGCGAAATTGGAACCGCTGACGCGGCGGCTATGGCGGTGTCGTAACGCAAAAAGGAAAAACTGTATTTGAAACATCCACATAATTGTAAATAGTACCACAGTTGCACACATTTGTAAATAGTTTGCGAAATTGTTTTGTCAAATTGTTACACTGTTGAATGGAAATAAACGTATTTTGCAATCAAAAAACACTTTTTCATTGTTGGTGAAAGCGTTTTACAGAAGTAAAGCACTATTTAGGTGTTTGTGGCATCATTCATGGACAAAAAGAAGTGTACAATTCACTAGAGTGCATGAAATAACATCGTTTCACAAAAAGCTCTTTTTCTCCGTTTTTTGTTTCAAAAGAGAAAATTTCGGTGAAAGTAACCATTTTCTATTGTTGATTACTGAAGAACGGAATAAGGTAGAAACAAACTTTTTTTTTCTGATGAAAGCCGAGAGTCCAATCTTTCATTTGGTAGTATGTGTGTTTCCATAGTCTAAACACAACATTTTCTGTGGACCTTGAAAGATCACTCAAAATGCTTAAATCGGCTGGCACTGGCGACAACCCGTTTCTGAAAACGTCTGGCAGTGAAAGAGTTAATTATTTAGTTAATTAAAGATGGCAAAAATCAAATAATCATTATAAACATTTAACAACATTAAGAAATTAAATCACTGTCCTTAAAAGGATACTTGACTCAAGTGCAACTTGCAACAAATGTTGAAAGCTGAATGCTAAACTCAATGCTTATGAAGTCAATTGAAAGATAAATTATGTGAAAATTAGTATTAATTGTAGTTGAAAGATAAATCGATAAAAAGAACACTTGAACACGAGAGGTGTGAATTTTTGAAGCAAGTTGAAATTTATATGGAAGGTGTTATCTGAAAGTATTCATTCAGATGGAAAAGTGGAACTAATGATATCCAATGGAAAAATTAATTTTAAAAAAATCACTCAATAGCGCCATCTAGGCATGCAGTACCCTCTATTTAGATGGAAAAGTGGAACTAATATCAAATGGAAAAATGAAAAAAAAAATTAGCACTCAATAGCGCCACCTAGGCATGCCATTCATTTAGATGGAAAAGTGGAACTAATGATATCCAATGGAATTTTTTTTAATCACTCAATAGCGCCACCTAGGCATGCAGTACCCTCCATTCATTTAGATGGAAAAGTGGAACTATGATAGTCAGTTGGTATACATGTAGCATAATTGGCATGGAAATATTTGCAATGTACAGTCGGAGGTGGGATTCGAATTCAATGTCAGTCTCATTGAAAATAAATGGGGAAAAGTTGATATTTAACATTAAATTGCGCAAATACTAAATAATGTGGAATCAGACGATAAATACCCCGGAAGGCGTGAATTTTGAAGCAAGTTTGTGGAGAATAAAAATCACAATAACAAGTTTCCAGCATTCCCACAATTAATACCTTTAATAACGATATTTTTCCACTTGCTATCGACTGCAGATGACATCACCTGTGCTGAGAAAGTAGGTAACGACCAATCCTGGCTCACCTGTTTTCTGGGGTTGGTCAGTAAACCGAGCCATGATTGGTCGTTACCTACTTTCTCAGCGCAGGTGATGTCATCTTCAGTCGACAGCAAGTGGAAAAATGTGTTTTTCAAAAGGTATTAATTGTTCATGAAAAATAATGTATATAAAGTTATAAAATAATGTCAATAAAGTTATCACATTAATTATAGACAAAATATTAACTTTTACTGCTGAAAATGGCTCAATGAGTCAAGTATCCATTTAAAACAAAATTTTGTAATAAATTAACATATGTTCTTTTGAAAAGTACACTGGCTTGCAATAAGGAGATCATCTTGACAATCACTATATTAACATCCATTTAAATAGTCTAATTGATGGACCAGCCCGGAGTCAGGACAACTTTCAAGTTACCATCAGTGTTATTGATAGTTGTGTGGAATGCTTGTACATAATGTTTAATTCAAGACTTAATGAAAGCCACTGTTCAGAAATCAGACCCAAAAAACAGCTTAACTCATTCACTGCCATTGACAGCTATAGACTTTAAAAAAATCATTTGAACTATTTATATTAGTTTAACATTTTTCCCCCCATTTTTGTTAACAAGAGTATGAAAACCTAGATTTTTTTTGTACATTTAGAAGAGATATAAAATTTGTGATTAATCGTGAGTTAATTAGTGAAGTCATGCGATTAATTACAATTACAAATTTTAATCGCCTGATGCCCCTAATTATTAACATTTTTTGTTTAATTTTCAATAATCTTTTCCTCTTTCTTTTTTTTTTTTTAAAGAAAAGATTATATAAAATTAGGGGCGCCAGGCAATTACAATTTTTAATCGTAATTAATCGCATGACTTCACTAGTTAACTCACGATTAATCACAAATTGTATATCTGTTCTAATACAATAAAAAATTCTAAGTTTTCATACTCTTGGTAACAAAAGTGAAGGGAAAAAATTAACTAATATAAATAGTTCAAATGAATTTTTGACGTCTATAGCCGTCAATGGTAGTGAATGAGTTAAAAAGGGACTATAAACACCAAATTAATTTAAATCCATAGTCATCAATGAATATTCCTATTCTAAGACATTTCCAAAAGTAAATTCTAACAGTTGCACATTATGAACAAAGTGGGCACTGATCAGCCGCAGCCGTAAAACTTGAGAAACTTCAAACGTGGCTTTGAGATCTTGCTTTTAATTCACCGCCAAAGATTGAAGTGTAACGAGGAGCGCGGCGTCTAAACAAGCACGCGGCGCATTAAGAATGGTTGCCCTTATGAGCGCCAGCATAAAAAAGAAAAAAAGGGGCCTGGATTTAATAAAAAAATTGGCGCTCAATATTCAAGAGCTGTTGCGACGTGTGCGTCCGCTTTAGCACAATAGCTTTACAAATGAGCACATTCTCTAAATAATATGGAAATGCTTACGTGGGCTAAGACGTATTCATTCGAGGCCGAATCATCAATCTGCTGCTTTTTTGCATCCCGCCGTTGTCGTCTCCTTTTGTGTTAACCTGCAACCTTCGCCAAGGATAATGGAGTGACGGGGCTTCATTTCGGTCCACAACAGGAGCGCCCGTCGCTGCGGCAAACCCTCCATTGATTGTCGAACAGGTGATGGAAGACTGGCGGCGCATTTCAATCATGTTTTCTGAGACTGACTATGATCACAAGCCACAATATTTGCGACAAATGCACCATGTAATGAGAGCTGGCTCCAAATGTTACTTTTCGGGCCAGTCGGTAGTTTAAATTCTCACAATTTTGGGGGGGATCGCGGACTTGACCCCCAAAAATGAACCGACTTACACCGCGTTTGATTCAGAGCGGCCATTTTGAGCGGCGTTTGCTCTAGAGATAGACCGATATGTTTTTTTCAGGGCCGATTCGATACCAATTATTAGTAGTCAAGGACGCCGATAACTGATATTTGGAGCCGATATTCGTTTTCACTAAAAGGGAAAATATCGGCATCAAAATTGGAAAAAATACAAACTCAAATTTTTAAGCATATGTTTATTAAACAACTTTCAGGGTTTGTAAAAATGATGGAGTTTTTATTTATTTATTTTTTTATCTTAGTCAATAGACATCTTTGTTGTAAAAAATCTAACAAAAAGTTCTGTTATCTCTAATAACTTATTAGTATTCCAAAATAATACATTTTTTACTTATCTTAGTTTTAATTTCAAACAAAAACAGAAGGTGCAAAGAGTTCCCAGGGTCAGCAGTGTCTCTGAAAATTAAAAAATTTGGGGAATTTTCTTTTTTTTATTGAGTTCCCTGAAGTTATCACTTTGTTTTTAATGGATCTATTATCAGCCAAATGATTGTTCAAAATGGCCGATGCTTGTCAAAATGCTAAATATCGGCGCCAATAATCAGCATGGCCGATAATCGGTCTAAACCTAGTTTGCTCATATGAGCTCCACTGGTAATCAATTATTCTAGATGGATGACACTTAAATGCCCACGTAAGACATAATATATATATATATATATATAGAGAGATATAAGAAATCAGCTATTTTGGTTTACAAACAGCCGTTTGGGTACATTTCCGTCCTCGTACCTTGACAAACTTGTACCAAGTAATTCTGAGTGCCGTTGGTAAACCGATTTTGGAGACGAACGGATGACGCTAAATTGCGTAGCTTTTTAGACTTCGCCATGGGCGAATCATGACTTCAAAGTTTGACGATCGAGTCGTTGCCATGACAAACAGGCGGAGAAAAAAATCTGCAGTTTTACCGATCAACGCAAAATAGCACGGACATGTCAAACGGAAAAGTCTCAAGGACCCGTGGCCCAAATTGAAGCAATTTAAGGCGAATTCCACGTAGTCGTGCTTTGACAAACTCCAACTACAAAGGATTTGCTCAAATGAGCAAATCGGAAGCAGACGTCCACGACAGATGGGCAGAACAGCAAAGCTGACTGATGTTTGATGATTCTTTTGAGGCTTCACCACAAAGTCATCAAA